>NC_063207.1:29530871-29570871 GCF_017589495.1 Alosa alosa
CCTCACTTTAGATGAGCTCACAAAATACCATTAACTAACCACTTGTAACTCCTGAGTTAATTATTAATTATAGTATTAGGAAGTGATTTATAAAATAAGTATCCTCACCCTAACTAATCATTAGTGCATGTGTATGTAACAACTGTTAAATAATGGAAATATTACTTAATCAAAAACATATTATTGCATCATTTATTAAGTATTAACAATAATGTATAAACATATTTAAGATATAGGCTTATTTATGAACAAACTATGTATAACTGTGTGAACAAATGCTTTACTGATGATAAATTAGAAATGACTAATGATGAACAAACCATTAACTAATAAGTAACAAAGGCTTAATAAATTATGAATTGTGTGTAGTTATTATAAAGTGTTACCCAACAAGAATGTGTCAAAGTAAAAGTCCAACAATTGCAAAGCAGCATTGCCATTTTTGTTCCAAACCTCTTACCTGATCACGTCACATCTGAATCAATGGGCTACTCCAGTGCCAAAAAGACAGAACATGGTCAAGCAAATATTTTTTGTTTCATAAAAATGTATTTGTTTTATGATACCTTTGCAGATGATTTCTCATCTTTTGCTACTGGGAATGTCCAACCGTTCCAGGTTACACAAATACAGGTCAGCTGAATGAATGTAGGCTAGTTTACCTCCCAGTGTTAAATTCAGTGATTATGAATACTTCACAACTTGTATAGTAAAGTGACATTCGATGTAGACTTCATTAGATATTCATGAAATATTTGCAAAGGCTGCAGAGAAAAAGGGGAATGCTGCTTTGCGATTGTTGGACTTTTATTTTGACAAGATGTTATCGTTCTGTCTTCCACATTCATAAAAGGTTTGGTATGAATGTTGAGTCATGTCTCATGAAACAGTCACGAATGCTTTATGTGCAGTTTATGACAGCTGCTATGAATGTGTTATGAACTCACCCATCAAGTAAAGTGCTACCAAATTCTTAAAGATGGATGGAGAACTATTCCTTTCCTCTGACCCAACAGTGCCTTCCTCAAACACAGGAACACATGAGGCATGGAGAGAGGGATGGAGAGAGTGACAGGCAGAGTGGTAAAGAGGTGTTGGGGGTGGTGGTTAAAGAAGCTCCTCTTTTCCATTTTGGTGTTGGTGTAGTTGAGCAGGCCTGACAGCTCTGTCAGTGTGTGAGGGCCGTGTCAGCATGACATGTTTATCTGTTGGGGCTTCCAGCAGCCTCCAAGTGCTCTTCCTGTCCTCCTCTCCTCCTCTCTCTCATCCACTCAGTCCTCTCTCTCCTCCACTCTTGTCATCTCTCTCCTCCACTCTGTCCTCTCTCTCTCCTCCACTCAGTCCTCTCTCTCCTACACTCTGTCCTCTCTCTCTCCTCCACTCAGTCCTCTCTCTCCTCCTCTCTCTCCTCCACTCTGTCCTCTCTCTCTCTCCTCCACTCTGTCCTCTCTCTCCTCCACTATGTCCTCTCTCTCCTCCTCTCTTTTTACATTTATTTTTACACATATAGCAGAGGCTCATATCAAATCAGATTCTCACCAGTGTATGTTCTTTCAAACCTATGATGTTTGAAAGAGAAGAAGGAAAGAGAGAGAGAGAGAGAGAGAGAGAGAGAGAGAGAGAGAGAGAGCAAGAATTAGGGTAAAAATGATGGACAAAGAACAAAGGACATATACAGACAACTAAGAGAAAGAGAAAGATAGAAACAGGTACACATCTCTAGCCCTAAGGGTGTTTATGGAGTGGATGACGCAATCTACATGGAGCGGGTGATGCAAGCCCTACATCTCACACACTCACACACACACACACACACACACACACACACACACACACACACACACACACATACACAGACACACACACACATGCCCTGCATCTCATGTGCACTAGTGGCCTTAGGGCAGACAGGAGCGTGCCAACTGGGTCCCCTGCAATTAGGCCCATGTCAACATTGAGCCAGGTCATTAGCTGGGAAAGCATTACACGCAATGGGTGGATTGCTGTACACAAATGGTTTTGTTATTTGCATGGGACTGCGTGACACATGGTGGGTGTGTGTGTATATGTTTACACACTGGGTGTGTGTATGTAAGTGTCTGTGTGTGTGTGAGGTCTGGTGTTTGCATGTCTGTCTCTAAATGTAGGTTTCGAAGAGAGAGGAAACAAGTCTGTATTAGTGTTGCATGTATACCAGGGTTGTGCACAATTCAAATTGCAATTCTGCTTCCTGTTTGCTACCTCAATTGAAATGCAAGTGAAATTCATGAATTGAATTGGAATTTAAGAGCCAGTTTCAATTAAATTCTGGAATTTTGCACAAGCCTGATGTATACAGAGGATAATTACAGCATTTTTGTGTGGGTGTGATATATCTGTGCATAAGGGCATGTGTATACATACAAGTCTTTGTACGTGTGTATGTGTGTGGATATATATTTGACGTGTGAATATGCCTATCTTAAAGGTGCTCTAAGCCAGTGTTTCTCAAACTTTTTCAGGCGAAGGACCACTTAACCAATAAAAACTAAACACACGGACCACCTAGCTAAAAAAAACCTACTTCAACAGGATATTAGCCTACACAATAGGCCTACTCACTGAACCACCTTGCTTATTGTGTCAGAGGATTCATATGATTTAAACTGACATATCTTATAGACAGTGTTGCAGAACTGTTTGGATTTACATACAAGTTGGTTCAATATTGCAAACAACTCATCTATATTATATTGTACCAAGTCTGCTCGCGGACCACTTGGAATAGCTTGCGGACCACCAGTGGTCCCCGGACCACACTTTGAGAAACACTGTTCTAAGCGATGTTGGGTAATTACACTTCTGTTGATGTTCAAACAAAACAGAGAGCTAGCTCGCTCTCCTAAACACGGATCCCGTCGGTGATTGGTTGGAACAGTTTATGTTTTTAAGGTCCAGACTGGACCAGTGTTTTTGTTGCTGTTTTTGGAGCCTGGGCTGTCCACAGAGACCACATTTTTTACAGTGTATTCTGGGCACAGGCAGCTAGCGGATGGTGAGGTGATGTTTGCTGTATGTGACAAAAGTTTTAGGTATTAATAAATAAATAAAAGCAATTAATGGCATCAATGAGAAGTGGCAAATGTGTTTGCCAGTGATTTGCCATCACACTTAGCCAATAATGGCAGACTTCCAGTGAACTTCTAGTGACAAACCTAATTTGCATATGACATTGCTGCAAATTTGCTGCAACATTGGTGGTAGTTTTTGGTATGGTAATCCCTGGCCTGCTTTGCGTCTCCACTGGTAACAGCACCCTTAACTTGGTAGGTGGGGTGTAAGTTGAGTCACATTGCCTACAGTTCCAACTACGACCTGCTGACATCAAGGCCCGCCCACATCCAAGTCAGCCATATTTTCTTTGCTTAAAGGACCAGTATGTAGGAAATAATGGAAAATAAATTGCAACCATTCCCAAAATTATCACCATATGTCATCAGAGAATAAGGAAACACGATGAATTGAAGTAATGGTTTATTTGACAACATTACTATAACCCGTAAAACCCTGTAAAACCTGTGAAAAAAAATGAGTTACGGGGCGGAATCTCTTGGAATTTTTGTTTATGTTTTGAACGATTCATTCTAGAATAGAGTATTCATAATGGGCTGGCGCGTCCTCCTATTTGGTTGCCAAATTAGCAATGGCCAACTGTCAACAGCTGTCAGTTGTAGTCATGAACGAGTAGCCTACGAGAGGCAGGCAAATTTCCAAAATTAAAACAAGAAACAAATTAAGTGGACATCGGAGGAGCTTCCTGAGATGGCGATGTCTTCGTCAAACGAAGAATATCAAGTCTGACGCAGAGTTGGCCATATTTCTCCACGACAGGTAGCCTAGGCTAAACTGTGTAGCTGGGTCATGGTTGGAGAAACGTTAAAGCAGCTGCAGGTCAATTAACGTTAGCCAAGTCTGCATTACATCTGGCAACCCAGAAGAGGCTAGCGTCTGGTAGTCTTGAGAACGTTCACCAGTGTTTTGATTTTGGCCTACAGAACGTTCGGTAACAATCCTACAAATCGCTCCTTTAAGTCACTCCTCATACGCTCGAACGGACCAAGACAGCCTGGTAGCAAAGCTGATATAGCCTCTTGTTTCATATTAGATGACAGAAACTGATGATGTAGGCTAAACACAAATGACATTTCATGCAACAACCGTGAAGTTTTCATGTATTTACTGTAATTGGGTCTGTGTACATTTTTGTTCATTTGATTTCCGATTTTGAAACGATATATCCAAATTCAAAAATGGGCTTGTTAACCAATATGAAATACAACAGGCACGTCATGCATTCTAATTATTTCTTGTCTTTCTCTCTTCTGCGGCATAGGCTAATCCTAGCGAAGTCAAGAAGACATTTAAACTTTCGCTCGCCAAGTGCCCGGGGATTTACAGCTGTGTGACATAAACAAAAAAAATGGCTGACTTGGATGTGGGCGGGGCTTGATGTCAAGCCCTGCCTTCCCGCAGGCTGCAGCGAGATGCTCCTCCATGAGATAAAATTAATAAATAAATCTATTATTTTATACCATACACACGATATAGTGTGATGATATTGTTAAAATAAATGGTGAGTTAATTTTTTGCATGTAGCCTACCGACAAATTGCAGCCTGCCTCTCCTTCAGGAACACGGTGTTATACAAATCAAAATATAATAGCCCATCACCCCCTGGCCACGCCTTCACTAACACCCGTTATCCCCCCTGTTGTCACCTCCCTTACGGGTCTCCTGTCTGATTTGAGCGCACATGTGTCGGTTCACGCATGCAGATGAAGTCATTGTGTTTACAGTCGCTGTTCTAGCCAGAGAACGTAGATGTTGGAGGGAAGTTAAAGTCCAAGGTGAAGTAATGTTAAAATTCCACAATTTAAACATGTCAAATGCAGGGTGGTATATGGTTCATATATTGCCAGATTACAGACAATACCATCTAAACAGATATGAATATATATTTCTAATGGCATGCTTCCTAGTGACATTAATGCAAAAAAATATGAAGGGAAAAAAATAATACTTTATGTAGCATGTAGCCTTTATAAATGGCCATTGCAATGACCAAGATAACTATTTTAGATTAACTATCTTAACAACTCAGGTGACTTCTGCATAATTTCATGGAGTGCTGAAATGTACACTATTTTGACCATTTCTGAACTGTGAAACTCAGCAAATATATGCTTTGTAGTTGTGAACTTATTGCTGTAGGCTATCATCATCTTAACTATTCCGCCAGTGAGTGCAAAACAGTTTTGGCTACAGCACAAATATTTCCATCCATAGATAAAAAATAAGCAAATCTAACCTCTGAATGTATTTTCAAAGTGCACCAGATTGATGCATTTAAATGTTAAAATATATATATTTTTTTCTTTTGGGGGACACAAGCCTTTGTGTCCCAGACAGTTTAGGTCTAGTGACACCCCTGGTACAAATCAATATGGGGCCTATTTTGACTGACAGCGGTGACCAAGAAACTACCAATTCTTGTCAAAGAAAGTATTAGTACACCATGATACTCAATATGATGTTCAATGGTGAGTCATTTTTCCCCATTGGACACTGGATTCCAGGGTTCCCCCACCTGCCAAATCCCACTTTAACCACTGATTACAAATATTTAAATACAAATACCCCTGCACAAGGAAACATTCAAAGTGTTGTTAATATTTGTCCTTTTCCAATTTAGGTTCATGCATTGGAGAGCTAAAAGTAGTGTATATAGTAGGCTACTCACAACAGCCTATCTTTATATCATTCACGCCTAGCAATAGCCTATATTAACTTGGAAAATGTGGTACAGCCCTATAAAGGCTCAAGTTCCCTTTAGTTTTGTTCTAGTTAACCATTTAGCATGGCTTCAAACAACGTGTGAGCTTTGACATCAGTAAGCATTCATTCAGTATAATCCAGCTGTAATGCTAACGTTTTTACAAGCACACCAATTTTGCCTACCTTGTTCTTGCCCATCTGAAAAAACTCCTCTAGCTTTGCTGCCTCCATCCTTTCTGTTTTTGTTGTTTACAAAAAAAAAAAAAAAAAAACATTTTTATGGCCTTGAAGTCTTGAGTTAGTGAATTAGCTCAACATTGTTTGCTGGCAACCAACAAGTAGCCATTCTGCTGTGTGGGCGCCCTGTCATTCTCTCTCCTGCTCAAACAAAAAGTGTGCGTGCATTTAGTTCTGCATTAAGTTGATTTTGATAATGTGTTTACTTTACAGAAAAAAATTTAGCCTAGTCCTTTACTGGTTTGTTTTGGATGAAGAGTGGTGGATAATTTTGGAAAATTTTGACCTGTGGTCCTGTCTCGACTTTTTTGACTGGTTTTGAATCGCCTTTGACTACTTGCATGCATAAACGAGCATGCACAAACATGTCCTTTAAACAACCCTTGACGTTTGTTTTTAAAACTGTGCAACTCACCGAGTGGTGAGTTGCACAGTTGCCATCGTCAAAATTTCGGTGTCCACCACTCTAGTTCATCCAAAACAAACCAGAAAAGGGACTCCAAGTGCTAAATGTCTATGGGTGCAAAATGGGGAAGCAACTTGTACATGAATCTGTATTTCGTTGGGACCTAGTATGTTGTGATTTTCCAAGAGTATGCAAAGTCACATACTCCTATTCAAACTTCACAGACGAACTGCTTCTGTGAAACTCGGCTGCCCCTTCCAGTCATATGACGATTTTCTGACGCCCAATCAGCGACTGCATACCGATACCGTACCCAAAAGGACCTCGGCACAGCTCGGTTTATTTGGCACGGTGCGCAAATTTTAACAATAAGTAGCCTACCGTGCAATTGGTGGAAATGGCCGATATGTGTGTCTGTGGTGTATGTGTGTGTATGGACACGTGTGTGTGTGTGTGTGTGTGTGTGTGTGTGTGTGTGCGTTTGTGTATGATCATATGTGTGTGTGTGTGTGCTATCTGATTTAAATAAGGCCATGTGGGGCTGATTCCTGCCCCCCACCCTCTCCTCCTCCCGGATACCCAGAGCTGCTCAGTTCTGCAGAGGCCCGTGCCGTTGGTGGTTACTTCATTTCCTGCATAAAGAGGGTAATGAACAGGACGCTACACTAAACCATGCTGACGATGCGGTCACACCAAAACGTAAACGGGGCAGCCGTGGCCTACTGGTTAGCACTTCGGACCTGTAACCGGAGGGTTGCCGGTTCGAACCCCGACCAGTAGGCACTTAACCCCTCACTGCTTCCCGAGCGCCGCTGTTGATGCAGGCAGCTCACTGCGCTGGGATTAGTGTGTGCTTCACCTCACTGTGTGTACACTGTGTGCTGTGTGTGTTTCGGATAAATGCAGAGACCAAATTTCCCTCACAGGATCAAAAGAGTATATATACTTATATACTATACTAAACACAAACGCACAAACACACACACACACACACACACACACACCACCTCATATCCAGCCGACCCCCATCCACCCATGCTCAAAGACACACTCACACTCACACACATGCACAATCACTCACACATTTACATGCACACACACACACACACATTTCCCTCTCCCTTTCTGATAGTAAACACTGAGTAGGCCTACTTATTATGTCTCATGTTTGGATTGTGTCTATTGTTTGAATGGTTACATGGAACCCATAAAACAAGCATGTCATTGTGTAAATGATTGAATTGTTGCAGTGCAATGGCAAATAAACTCATTTGATTTGGCTCTTACAAAACAATGCAGATCTAAGAGGAGCACATAAATCAAGACAAGAGGTCCCTGCCTGTGAACAGGATGAAAGCAAGCTCTTCCCTGTCAGAAACAAAAGACATGACATCACCATAACACAACCACCACGCTCCTGTTGGCTCCAGACAAAGGCTCTGTAGTGCAGCTCAGTCTGCTGGTGTGTTATGTCCTCCTCCTCTGGATTCCCCTCCCCTCCTTGCATGGTGCATACACCAGCCAATGCAAAAATAGAGCCATCAAAATGACAAAGGACTCTACCCATCCTATGGGTGTATAGTATATACTATACCCAGCTGCATGTTCAGGTTGTTGAAATCAGGCAAGCGTTTCTGTAGTTTGATGGGAAAAACTGAGATTAAGGAAGAGCTATTTCCCTCAGGCCATTAGACTCCTCAATATGAATATGCCTGCAACTCTTATGAATACATTGGACTCAGTTGATGGAGCGGATGAAACTGTAATTTGCCATCAGTAGCCTTTATTTTGTACACTTCTCCATTTTAATATTATACATTGTATTATTATTATTATTATTATTATTATTATTATTATTATTATTATGTTTTTGTGATCATGTCTTTTATTATTTAATTTAATCATTATTAACTATTGCTTTTAAACTTTTACGTGTTTTATTTATATTCCTTTTCATTTTACACAGTCATGGAGCTAACCAGGCTTACATTTCACTACCTGTGGTACACTATAATAACTGTGTATGTGACAAATAAATCCATCTGAAATCTCTGGTCTTTTTAAGTGAAGCTCCACGACATGTCTGGGTGCAGCAGTGGTATACGAGCTGAGATGCTCGGGAACAGCTGGGCATGGAGGGAGAGGGAGAGAGAGAGAGAGAGAGAGAGAGAGAGAGAGAGAGAGAGAGAGAGAGAGAGAGAGAGAGAGAGAGAGAGAGAGAGAGAGAGAGAGGAGAGAGAGAGAAGAGAAGAGAAGAGAAGAGAGAGAGAGAGAGAGAGAGTTTGAAGCACACATCCAGCTGCAGAGAAGATGAGATAAAACCACAGAGAGAGAGGAAAGAGAACCCAAGAGAGAGGAGTAATGGAGGGAGAGAAAGAGAGAGAGAGGGTGAAATATAGAAAGACATACTAAAAACAGAGGGAGAGAAAGTATGAGAGAGAGATAAAGCAGGAAGTTAAGGGGGGGTCCAACAATGAGTGTTTGAGAACAGAGTGAGAGAAGATAGAATAGTGATGAATAGAAAGAATGAGAGAGTTGGAGCGAGAGAGGAGGGAAGGAGGAAGAGCTCAGGGGATTCCTATGTGGATCTCCAATGTGCCACGGCCCAGGGGAGGCATCATCTGTCAACTGTCCAATTACTGAAGTAGAGAAAGAACACAGAGGAAAGAGGGAGAGAAGGAGCCTATTCCGTTTTCGTTTTCAAACGTTGTTGTATTCTAAATATGTTTTCCATTCACACAGTGCGTTCTCAATTCCCGAATCTTGTCCACAAGAGACACCCAGGCATCTAGGCCCCGAAAGCATTCATGCTTTGTAAAATGCGTCATTTAACTGCTCTACAGATGCTATCAAAGACAGCATGGCTAGTAAAGCTTGCATTTCGGTCTCCATGATGGGTTACCCAATGGTGAGCTAGTAGTGGAAATAGTGGGGAGTCTTAGAGAGTCAAGAAACATCAGACTGACAAGATCCAATCAGGAAGGGAACATGGACGTTTACATCGATTGTTCTCAGATGTTTTTGGATTTCCCGGTCCACATGAAATGCAAAGCTGTTTCAAATGAATACGAGGCCGACAGCGTTTTCAAAATGTTCTATTTCAGGAGCTGGGAAACGCCAGAGTAGTGTGGACGAGAGGCAAAAACGAAACAAAAGGGTTTTGGATTCAAACAAAAACGTAATAATGTGGGTGTAGTTGGAGAAAGAGTTAATGCATAGAGAGAAAGAAGAGTAAAAGCAAAGGTTTGGGTCAGAGGATTAAAAAGGCCAGATAAAAGAGAAACACAAAGAAGTTTATAGAGTTAAATGATTACTATCTGATGGAGAGGACACAGGTCCACATGTCATTACTGCCTGTTTTGGACATAACGTGCAGCTTAAAACATACCATTGTAGGTACCAAACAGAAGACACATGGATGAATGGGCGTTTTGCCTGCCACAGGCAAATGACAAACTGCTCTGTTCATACTCATGTTTAAACATTTATTGGAAGGTTCACGAAAAAGTGGGAGTATTGCACAAAAACATGGGAGGAGAAGAAACTAGATGTACCGCAGAGCGGTACAAAATATGACTGCCGTCCAGTCCAGCACATTTTTCCACAAAAATAAGTCACGCTGAAAGGCATATATGATTCTAACTGTCTCACTGATTTGCATTATGCACGTTCAATTCTCATGGTATCTGCTAGACAACAAGTACCAAAACATGATTAGTTCATAGATTTCACATGTAAAATACATTTTATACAACCCCACCCCCATCTTGCCTGTTCATAATTCTGAGAAATTCTTGAATTGTGTGCATGTGTGCGTGTACATGTTTATGTGTGTGTGGGTGTGTGTGTGTGTGTGTGTGTGTGTGTGCTTGTGCCTGTGTATGTGCCTGTGTGTGTGTGCATGTCCATGCCTGCGTACATATGTCTGCTGTGTGCAGTGGCGTCATGCCCATTGAAGATAAGGGGGCACGTGCCCCCTCGGATTTTTCGTCCCTGATATTTTGTTTTTGATCATAACTTTGTTCCTATTATGCTCCTTAATAAGCCAGAGCCTATAACGACTCAAATGTATTCTTCTAGATGTGTAATAAACCGTAGCAAAATAGCTGAAGACCAGTCAACAGCCCTTTTCCTAAAATTGGTGTCTGTGTATGTTCCCGTAACAACTCACATGTGCATTGAGCTCGCAATGTTTTGCTTGTGTTAAACTGTTACAGTTAACTTTAGGCTACAGTTTGAACAGTTGAACTGTTACAGTTACAGTTTAAACAGATACACTCAATGGTGTTGAAGTGGTAAGTAGTCTGGCTAAGCAATAAAAAGTAGTGGAATTATTTGTAGTTGACCAGGAAATTTTGACTTGATGATCAAATAGTTAGAACTATAGATTTGATGTTGGCCGCGAATTCAGAGCATTACGTTAACGTTAGCCTACATGGTGTCAGTATAACGTAGCCTAGGCTACTCTTACAAATATTACAAATATTTGGCAAAGTCTCCTGGTTCAATTGTTTCCAGTTTCAACGAGGGTGTTAGATTTGCAGTGACTACAAAATCCAACCTAATAACATTAGGGTAGGCATTGCGTTTCTCCACTTGTTCTCTTCACGTATCTGGCTGCTAATCCATGTAATGAAAAGGGATAGGCTACCCGTTCAAAAGGAGGCTTAAAGTTGTTTTATATAGGATCGCTATGACCGTGATGTAGAGGGCAAGAAAGTATAATAGTCTCTCTCGTGCTCATAACTTAGGTTATTATCAGGTCACTTGCTCAGGATTTGCAGATAGCAACTTACAAATGAGGTAGCCTATCACTAGCCATAATGGTCATGAAAAATATATTACTAGTAAAATATTCAAATATTCAAATAAGGGTTAACCTTACTCAGCACTGAAACCTGTCAAACTTCTTTCAAAGTCCTTCATCACATGAATTAAGATTAAAATAATTTAATTTCTGAGCACCACAAAGTCAGACCTCAGCAACTTTTTTGATGTAAGATTGTTCTTAGGTCACATATCAATCAAATCATTACAACTGCAATGCTACTGTTTTTAAAATCATGTGTAGTAGGCCTAAGTGTAAATGTGTGTGTCTAAACCTGCTTTAATGAGCTGAATTTGAGCTTACAATTATTTCACCAACCTATGTATTTTACATTAACTTACAAAATAGATACTTTAGCTTAGTCCTCAGATAGAGGATGGTTGCTGCTTGCTCTGTTAAAGGTATTTCTGTCCCTCCCAAACTGCATTGAAATGGTATGTTTAGCAGCCAGAATTTCAAAATCTCCTGGGGGAGAAATCAGCCCCCCTCCAACAGGAATCCCCCCGAAAAAATTTGCCTCATTGTGCCCCCTCTAAATTTTGCCTTGTATGACACCCCTGACTGTGTGAGTATGTGTCAAACATATGATTACTGTGTATGTGTGTGCGTGTGTATCTGTTTATGCACATGTGTGCATATGGAATGGGTTAACATGACCCCTGGAGGCAAACATATGCAAAAAATTGGTCATCCTAGGCCCTACGGTTCTCAAGATATTCACAGAAAACTCTGGTGGTGTACAGTCACTAAATGTATGCATAAATTAATTTATTGTATGGCCCCCCATGAACGAAAGTCCACGAAACTTGCATGCATTCGGAGGGTGTCATAATGATCCTACACTTCCAATTTCGTGCAGTTTTGACCATGTTAGGTCACAGATACCTGCGATTACAACACCTCATTTTTACTTTTTTGTTTTTAACTAGGTGGCGCTATACATGAAATGAGTGGTTATGGAATGGGTTGACATGGCCCCTTAAGATCAACATACAAAAAAAACGGTGGTCCTCCTAAACCCTACGGTTCTCAGGATATTCACAGAAAACTGTGTCTGCCCTACCCTCCTTTCGGGGGGTCCAGTCCAGCAGGGGGGGCTACAGATCAAAATGAAAAATGATGGTTCCATGCTATCCATGTGGGGCTACATGCCCACCAAGTTTCGTGTACCCCGGTCTTTCAGTGTCCCGGGAATCCTTGACGAAAACATTTGCCATGCGAAATAAATAAATAACTAAATAAATCTGACTAAACCTATATGACCGCCGCTTCGCTGCGCAGCGGTCATAATAATAGACTGGATTGAGACTGATTAGGTATTCCGGCATATGTATGACAACAGCACTCTCTGATTTGCAGTGAAAAATGTCCACCTTTCAATAGCAGGTGCACTCCAAATTGCAGTTAAATGCATGAATAGGAGAAACTTTCAGACACAACAGAATCGGTATTCAGAGCACCAGTCTTGCTTCTTTGTACTATGTCAAAAGCAACCTTAACTGTTGTTTGTCTTTCTAATGTCTTACTTTCATGTTCATGTCATCTACTTCAACTTTCCCACATAGTCTGAGTATTTATTTAGAGCGGAGTATAACTACTGCTCAGCATTATCCCTCTTCTTGTTGACATCTTTTTGTCATGTATTGTATTATTTCATGACCCGTAACTTTTGATTCCTTTTTAATGTTATCATCAGTTGACTCCATTCAACTGTGCTTGTGATTCAATCTTAGTGTCCTTGGTTTCATATGGTTTTAATGCAGTAACTATGGTTTTACCATGGTAACCCATGGTGATGATGATCACCATGCTCCTAACCATAGTACTACTATGGTTTATGCATAGTTCTTCATAGTAGCTTTGGTACCACCATGGTTCCCCTATCGCACTTCATGGTGACTGTGGTACTACTATGGTTTTAACATGGTAGCCGTGTAACTACAGTGTTTTTTGAACAGTCAATACAATTGGGTTAGGAAAAAACATGGTCTATACCTTCTGAAGAAAACCATGGTTTCTACCTTCTGAGGAAAACAGTGGTTTATACCTTCTGAGGAAAACCATGGTTAATGACCATGGTAATGTTAGGGTTTAACCCTTGTAAGGTGTTTATATTTTTGTTACTCAGCCAATGTTCCCGGGACCCACCACATTATTGTACAGCCATACATTTTTTTTTAAATATATTATAATACTTAACAGATGTTTACTTTAACTAAATTACCAATGATATAGACATAATGTATGGTTCATATTTGCCATTTACCCCTGTGAGATCACATTTATGATCATATGATCATTTTCATTTTTTGTGAGATTTTTGATCATTATAGGTGCTTATTTCTTAGAACTCAGAACAGATAAAAGTGCTTGAAATGTAACAATTTTAACTTTGTGTGGGAATAGCAGGTGCAGAAAAACAACATTCCTGCACACAGACACCTACACAGATACACACAGCAGGCCCAGTTAGGAGGAGGACACAGTTAAGGTACATAGCACCTACAATCATTACACTTGGGTCCATAAACACAAACACCACATAGTAACAGGTATGTGTAGGGTGAGTGTACTGTGTGCAGTCATTGAAAGTTATTTTGTAAAACAATGAGTTATTGAGACATGATAAATAACATAATTTTTCTTTTAGCAAACATTGAAAATGGGTCCCACAGACCTGAACACCTTACAAGGGTTAACTGCAGTGAAACCATGATAAAACAGTAGTGATAAACCATGAGGTCCCCGTACTGCAGCTGAAGCCCCTTTAGCTTCACGTAAGAGAGTGGTACAACCTCTTAAAGTGTCCTACTTAGAAAGTGACTAGCAACTACTTTAGTAACAACTGTTTGTTTCTACATGCCAGACACAGAGCTTTACTAGGCATCAGCCTACCCTCTTCTGGCTTTGTTTGTTGGTATAACTTGTGGTTGTTTGTGCATAAACAGAAAAACACAGTATCACTCTAAAATACACACATGCATGCACACAAACGCATTCGCTCTCTCTCTCTCACACTCTCACACACACACACACACACACACAGAGAGACTATTACCAGGTCATTGTACAGAATGTACACTCTTAAAATGAATGTGTTGAAAACAACACAACTTGTGTTGTTTTTAACACATCTCTGTGTCCAGATGGGGACACTACATTCATTTTAAGAGTGTATGTGTGTATTTTGCATTGTTTAAGTGATGTGTTACTCGCTGTTATTGCATAGGCTAATAAGTTATGCTCTGGCAACAGCCACAGCAACACTGACATGCCAAAAGGCTTATAAGAATTTGAGCAAGAGAAAGAGAGAGAGAGAAAGGAGTGTGTAGGACAAAAAGAGTCAGCCAGGGTGACCACAGATAATGTGAGAGTAACATTTTTCTGTTGGGCTGGAGGGTGTGTGTGTGTGTGTGTGTGTGTGCGTATGTGCGTATGTGTGTGTGTGTGTGTGGTGTGTGTGTTTGTATTTGTATGTGTGTGTGTAAAACCACGCTCTCCATATAGTCCATTTTGTGCTGACACATTAGAACCAGATGACAGGTCCTTCAGATTTACGAGCGAACTTGGATGCAAGCCTCACCGAAATTCAAGGACATCATACTCCACACAACTGCTAACACACACACACACACACACACACACACACACACACACACATGCCCTTTCTCTTTCTTTCTCTATCTCTCTCACACACTAGCTCTTGATAGTAACGTGAGGTCAGGCCTCCTCTGTTAAGGCTCAAGGCTGCTGCTCTGCTCATATGTGTGTGTGTGTGTGTGTGTGTGTGTGTGTGTGTGTGTGTGTGTGTGTGAGCTATGTGCTATATCCCCAGAGCAGCCTGGATCAGGCACCAGATCTCCATAACCAACCCAATTACACACTCACCAATTTACCCACTGTGGCCAACCGAGGAAGGCCCATAAGCGGCAGGTGTGCGACTGTGGTGTGTGGTGTGTGTGTGTGTGAGTGTGTACGTGTGTACGTGTGTACGTGTGTGTGTGCACAGCTGTATATCTGCATGTGTCAGTGCGTTTATGTCTGACTGTGTGGTAAAAACACATGCAGCTACATGTGTGTGTGTTTATATGGCTGCATGATTAATATAGGACCCAGGTCTCTCACGCTCTGTCTCAGTGTGTGTGTTGTGTGCACGTGTGTGCAGCTTTGGGCATACAAATATCTGAAGGAAAAAAACACATCCTGCAGGGCCTTTTGATTTTGACTGGTTGCACACGTGTAAGAATGAGCCACATACAATTTGTGTTGCACTGCACATGTCCGGTGTGTGTGTGTGTGTGTGTGTGTGTGTGTGTGTGTGTGTGTGTGGCTGCCTGTTTATGAGTGTATAAGGTCAGAAGGTTCAGGTTAGGTCTCCCCCTTCCTCTCTCTCTCGCTCTCTCTCTCTCTCCAGATTCCAGCTGGTCTGAGGAGGCGAATGCAGGTGTCACCAGAGTCCCACACCCCCACCTCCACCCCCCACCCTCTCACCCAAGCTGAGTCACGTCAGTCTAACAGGTGCTGTAGATGAAACCACGGGTCCCAACACGCTAGGAAGCTCATTTGTGTTCTGTTTTTCTCCCCTCTCCCTCTCTCTCTTCCTCTCTGTGTTAGGAGTGCCGTCCCCTGCGCTATCTACCTGCGCTGCCTCTTTTCTTCTCCTCTTCTATCTGCCTTTTCTTTCCCACTTTTCTCTCTCTCCTTTCTTCTCTGGTGTGTGCAGGAATGGCCCCAGGCTGGACGGGAGTATCTGAATGTAAAACCTGAGACTGGAGCCTCACCGCACCGGAATCACTTTCCTTATTGTGCAGAAATGCTGGAAAGAAAATATCAGGCTACATGACACTAAAGGAAGCATGTTTTTTGTATGTGTTTGTATTTGGGTGTGTGAGTGTGTGTGTATGTGTGTTGGGTTGTGGGTGTGATTGAAGGTGTGTTTGTGCTTTGTGTGTGTAAGTGTTTGCTTACATGTACATACATGCACACATGCAAGAGAGACAGCTTCAGGGCTAAAGTGTGTGTGTGTGTGTGTGTGTGTGTGCACACGCACAAGCGTACACATGTGGGCATGCATGCTAATGTATGTGTGTTTATCAGGATCTGTGTGTGGTGTGTGTGTGTGTGTGTACAGTACGTCTGTGTGTGTACGCTTGATTACCGCTGTTGCTTTTTACTACATAAACCAAGCGATAAACCCCTTCACAACCCCCACACCCCCACTCTGATACACACACACACACACACCCTGAGGCTGCCTGCTGAACAATCAGACCCAGATCAGGCACACTCTGCAACACCCTATACAGACACTCACACACTATACAGACACTCACACACCCCACACACACACACACACACACACACCCCCTGACGCCTGGAAACCCAACCCCACTGGATGGAGTCTGCCCATACAGCTGACGACAATGGGACAGTAATATGGCTTTCGACTACTGAAAGAGCTGCACACTGCCAGGCAAATCTCTCGGAAAGATATACCGCGCCATTGACCCCAGTGGGGGAGGAGGAGGAGGTAGAGGTTTGGCCCAAGCCCAGACGTTTGGCTGTGATAGTGATCATGGCGCTTGCTAAAGCGTTCAGCTTAAGAGGGTTTTTTTACACAGTGCATGACTTTGCTCAATGTACCTAACTTCTCTAGGCCTGAGATTGTGTAGTGTCCTAAAACACACACACAAACAAACACACACACAGACATATACACACAAACACATACACACTCTCACACACACACACAAGGCCATCTGTACTCACCTGTGCACCTCTCTACCTCTGACACCCTCCGGCCCTGACAGTTTCACAAGGCTCCAGGATCTGAAAGATAATACACTGGTCTGGTCTGTGGGCACCATAGCAGGCAAACTGTTCACCTGACAGAAATACACACACACACAGAGAGAGAGAGAGAGAGAGAGAGAGAGAGAGACAGGCACATAGGCACACATACACACACACACACAGACAGACAGACAGACACACAGCCATTAACTCTGGAGGGTAAGTCCTGAATGTTGCTGCTCTGGCAGGAAACCAAGCCTGATGGTGTTTGTATTGAAACATATGATTACTGTATCAACACATTCATTCTTCAGACCAGATCAGTGGTGCTTCAGTGTTTGCAGGACAGTCTATGTGTGTGTGTGTAGTGTGCTGTGTGGGGGGAGTATGTAGTCTGTGTCTGTGGGGGGAGTATGTGTGTGTGTTATGGTGGAAATGTGACGTTGTGTATGTGTGTTTATAGTGAAAGGCTGTGGGAGAGTGGGTGTGTGCTGAGGGCTGATGTAAAACGTTGAGGTATGGTAGTAGTGTGTGTGGTGTGTGTGTGTGTGTGTGTGTGTGTGTGTGTGTGTGGCATATGGAGTGACAGTCTGAGGTGAAGGGCATGACAGCGCAGGCTCCAGAGAGTCTGCTTCACCTCAGCACAGCCCCCTCATACTGTGCCCACTCCCTCAACAACACACACACACACGCCACCTCACCTCAGCACAGTCCCCTCATACAGCGGCTATTCCCTCAACAACAACGACAACACACGCACGCACACACACACACACACACACACACACACAATAGCCCTTTCCTTCTGCGCCCATTCCCTCTGAGCCACTGAACGGTACTCCACTCAACCAGAACCAGAACCGCCCACACTACACACACACACACACACACACACACACACACACACACACACACACACACACACACAGCACTAGACTCAGGGACAGCTTTTACCACCAGGCCATCAGGCTCCTCAACTCAACCCAAGTCATTTAAGACTGATAAGACATCTAATGTGCAATAATGCTGTATAGACTTGTCTCTTTACTGTAAATGTTATATCTTTATGAATTCTAACTTAAATATTCCATTGTATTTACTTATTTAATGCCACTATCCTCTTTATACTTTACACTCTTACTTCTGAGCTGACTGACCAGCAGCTTTCTCCTCGTCGTGCATATTTCATTCTTATGTTTGATCATGCGTTAACTTACATTTGACTTAAACATTAACTGAAACTGAAGCACATCACACACAGTCCAGCCCTGACTGGCCCTCAGGCCCTCACCGTTTCCACCAGACTCCCTGATCAGAAAAGCAAGCGCACCACTCCGGCCTGTGAGTACAGTGGCGCAAAAAGTGGGTAAGCGCTATATGCAACGCATAGGGGCGCAGCACCATGGGGGCGCCAAAACGATGGTAAAATAATAATAATAATAATTATAATATATTTGTATATAAGTAGCTACAGTTGTACGTTTCTAAATCATTTCTGCATTTCCTCAATGTTAATAACATTTTAGAGGACTAACAGGCTAGAGTAGGCGCCCTATCTCATAAGATTCTATCATAGAATTTTGACATAGAAGAGGGAGTGGGCGCCCGTGGAGTGCTGAGTGAGCAGGTACGCAGTAGTGAGTTTTCGCCTATGGAAAAAAAGATGGATAAAGCAAAAAGCTGTCGGGGGCTAAAAATAGAAAAAGAAAGGGAAAATGAAATGGCATGTCAAGGGATGTGACAGTAGTTAAATAAGAGGATGGTGAAAAGCAACAGGTAGGATTTAAAGTGTGACGTCTGTGCTTGGAGGCACACGTTTCATGTTCACGTTATTCATGTTACCAGACTAACTAGCGTTTTCTAAGCTTATGCTGATTGGAATAGCTGATTCCATTCAGATAGCTAGGTGGCTACCATGCTCATACTGCACTTTTAATGGCAAACTGCAAACAGAAATGTCACACTAGCAACAATTCATTATGTTTCCATTTCCTAATAATGAAGACTCCTTGTAATAACTTAATATTGTGCTGTCAATGTGGCGCAAACAAAGGCTAGAGTTGGATTATCCTTTGTGAGCAACATGGCTGAGGTGAAGAATACACTGCTGAAGAAGTGAGTTTGGTCTGTAGGTTAGGGGGTGAGTTTGGTCTGTAGGTTAGGAGGTGAGTTTGGGTTTTTAGGTTAGGACAGGGGTCGGCAACCCGGGGCTCCGGAGCCGCATGCGGCTCTTTGATCCCTCTGATGCGGCTCAGCTTTTAAAAATAATAATGAGTATTTAATTAAAATGTACCGGTATTTTATTTTAGGTCGTAGGTCTATCTGAGTAATTTATATAACTTCTCACCTCTCTTGACTCCGTAACCGTAGCCTGCACAATATTGTTACATTCGCGGTTCGTTGCCATGTCAATATACAACAAAACTAGAAAATGTTATTCCAGGGAATTACCATTGCATGTAAATGCAAAAAACTCACTGCTGTGTATAACATTACAGTATGATTATTTAGATTACATAGACTTACAGTATTCTTGAAAAACTTACTTGGTTAGATGTTAGCTTAGAGTATGTGACAGTCAGTACAAATCAATTGTTAATTCAACATTGACCAATTTTAAAGTTAACCAATAATGATCAGGGAGAAACCAGATGTCTTACAGAATTTGCATTCTTACAGAACTTCTATCTTATCTATCTATTTATGAGTTTTAATTCTGAACTGGCAGCAACAGCTAGAGGCCTCAGTTAATGGTAATAGGTCAACTTTGATGGTGATTGAGGGCCCGTCCCAATACCTCCCCTACCCCTAGATTTTTGCCCTAACCCTCGTTTTTGCGCGTGCACGTGTAGGGCTAGGGTGTCCCATTACTTTAGGGAGCAAGGGGAAGTGCTATTTTCCCCTTAAAATCAACCCTCAAAATATAACCAGGACCGATGCAGGCTTAAAACGAAGTGGGAGATGAAATTACCCAGGATACCGTGCGAGCTCAGCGAGTCGGCAAATTTTTTCATATATTTTCACAAATAAGCCTATTAAAATTTCGAAATATGTTGGAATATGTTAGTTTGATGCACATCTGATGGACTGTTGAGCAGTGGCGTCGTTAGACCTGGGCATTCGGGGCCTATCAGGATTCCTTACACTTCTTCCACATCTTGTGACAACTGAAGGGGCTTGTGTGTTAGGAGGATGCGCACAAATAACTTGCTTTGGTCTAACCTCAACTAGATGTGGAGTGTCACTAAGGGCAACAGATCCATCAACAGGTAAGTGTGTGATGTCGTGTACTGGGTCTAGTGACTTGTCAGTGTGTGCATGAGTGATGTGGTCAGTTACAGAGACATCAAGAACACTGTCCTGCAGTTCATCTGACTGGTCATCTCCGGAGGCATCTACAGATAAGGCCTTCTCAACGCCGTCTTCCTCAGGAACACTCTCACTCTCCACTTCCGCCTGGACCGGTGACTGCATGAGCCAGTTCATGGTGCACGTCTGAGAGTCCTCCTTATCAGCCGCTGCAATAGAACTCTGAGCACTGACACACAAATTATTAGACTGTGACTCCTCAAGAGATGCCAGATTCACATCCTGTCCAGGGAATGTTAGGAAGTCAACAAGGAGCAGCATGTTTCTGTGTACGACTTTTTCCTTCCCTGTGACAGCGTCTCTGATTCGGTACACATTGACTGCAGATCTCACAGACACCACATCGAAAGGAGTTGAGTCCCACCTGTCCGCGACTTTTCTCTTTCCTCTCTCACCACGATTAGCCAGCAACACGCGGTCACCCAGAGACAATGGCATTCCTCAGACCTTTCGGTTGTAGACTTTGGCATGACGGTCTTGTTCTCCGGTTGCATTGTTTTGGGCAATCCGCGCTGCTTCTGATAGGTCCCTCTTTAGGTGGTGCACAAACTCATGATGACTGACAACGTTGGCGTCCTCCAGAACATGGTGAAACATGATATCAACAGGCAAGCGTGGGATCCGCCCGAACATCAGGAAAAATGGTGCAAAGCCTGTTGTCTCATGCACCGTGCAATTATAACAGAATTTGGAGCATCTGTGGCCACCTGGACTTGCACTTCGGAGGAAGAGCTCTTATCATGCCTCCAAGAGTTCTGTTGAACCTTTCTGTAATACCATTGCCCATGGGATGATACGGAGTCGTATGGGATTTATGCACACTTGCCATCTCCAGTAGATCTTTAAGAAGCCGGCTCTCAAAGTTAGTTCCTTGATCTGAATGGATTCTTTTTGGGAACCCATAGATGCAGAAAAATTTATCCCAAAGACATCGGGCAACTTGCTTTGCAGACTGGTTCCGACAGGGGAAAGCGAGACCTATCTTCGAAAAATGGTCTGTGACAACAAGAACATCAGTGGTCTTCTTGTCACCCAATTCCGCTGTCCAAAAATCGATGCAAACTAGTTCCATGGGAGCTGAGGTGCGAATGTTCGAGAGGAGCTCGGGCATCTGGTTCAGGAGTCTTCCCTAAGATACATCTCTGACAGTGCTTCACATGACTCACGATATCTCTCTGCATGCCTGTCCAAAAAAAATCGCTCACTGGCCAGAGAGAGTGTTCTTGAGCGGCCCTGGTGACCAGCTATATCATGAACTCCATGAAGGACTTGCGGTTTCAGAGCTTCTGGGGTGACAAACTGAAAGATCTTCCTGTCCATGTGGCGGTCCCTCCTCACTCTGTAGAGGAGTCCATTACGCACCCTCAATTTTTCCAGTGTTTCAAGAGCCTGAGCACAGGGCTCGACTCGGCTGCTCTCTCGCCAGCGCTCGGCCTCCTATGCCGCTGCACATAAAAGAGTACTCTGCTCACTACAGCATCTTGCTGTTGTAGATTGTGCAATTGGCTGAGTGGAATAGCAATGGATGGATCTTCCCCAGGCAGCTGCAGCGACTCTGGGCTTGTGCAAGACAGCCTAGAGACCCCTCCAGTGCGATGGGCATCCATGACGGCTGACACCTCCTCAGCACTGATAGCACCTCCAAAAGACAAACGGGGATCTGGTTCGGGACTCAGGGCTTCATCACCATGGTCATCGGTGGTCTGAACGGCTTGACTGAATGGTGGTCATTCGAAAAGCATCTTGCACTGTGCCAGTGACAACTCCATTGACTTCATCCAACAGAGACAAGTAAGGCTGTTTCATCAGGCGATGGCTTACACAGGACTGGACAAAAGGTTCACGGCTTAGGGCATCAGCGACGGTATTCTTCGGTCCTGGGACATACTTCAGATCAAAGTCATATGCCGCTAGTTTCGAACACCCATCTTTGTTCACATGCATCCAACCTGGGTTTTGTTAGGATGTAGGTCAAGGGGTTGTTGTCAGACCGTGCAGTGAAGTGCACCCCTTTCAGCCAATGGGAGAACTTATCACATACAGCCCACTTCAAAGCAAGGAACTCTAAACGATGCGCTGGGTAGTTCAATTGGGCACGTGACAGTGTTTTGCTAGCAAAGGCCATTGGCCTTGCAACCTCTTCACCAGGCTGGAGCTGGGAGATGACAGCGCCAATCCCATCAAACGAAGCGTCTACAGCCAGGATGAACGGCTTCCCGAAGTCAGGGTGGGCTAACGTCACAGTGTGTAATAGATTGTGCTTCAAAGTGTCAAAGGAATCCTGACACTCGGGGGTCCAGTCTTCTGGCTTGAGGACACAGGACTGCAATACTTTTTCTTTGGCTTCCTTCCTCTCTGAGCTTTTCCCCCATTGTTTTGTTCTAAAAGAAGCTTGAAAAGGGGTCTGGCCTTAGCTGAACACCCTGAAATGAAATGTTGATAGTATAGCACCATGCCTAGGAAGGACCGAATTTTCTTCTGTGAAGGAGAGACACCGTCACTGTCCATCAGATCAGACACCTGTACTTGGCCAATGGCTTCAACCTTTCCAGGGTCTGTCTGCACTCCAGACTCAGTGATGACATGGCCAAGAAACCTAACCGTTCTCCGCAGAAAGTAGCACTTTTTCGGAGCCAACTTGAGGTTGTTGTTCTTCAAGCGAGAGAAAACCATCTCCAGACGCTCAAGAGCTAGCTGCAGTCGGAGCAAAGACCATGAGATCATCCATGTAACATAAGAGACTGGTGAAGTTCTCATCTCCAAAAATGGAAAGCATCATTCGCATGAATGTAGCTGGGCTGTTAGACAGCCCTTGAGGCATCCTGTTGTACTCATGCAGACCAAAGGGGGAAGAGAAAGGAGTGTACTTCTTATGGTCTTCATGTAAAGGTACATTATACCCAGAGGTCAGGTCTATGGTGGAAAAGTAGACATTTCCACCAAGTGCAGCGAGAGCATCGGCCTGATGCGGCAGTGGGTGTGCGTCCTTAACCGTTCTTGCATTAAGCCATCTGAAGTCCGTACAGATGCGCAGATCTCCATTTTTCTTCCATACAAGAACAAGTGGCGATGCATACTCACTGCTGGATTTACGAATAATGCTTCCTTCTTCCATATCATTGAGTTTTTCATAGTGGTTTGGTGGCACTCTGCGGTAAGGCAGGCGGAACGGCTTTTCATCCACCAAATGTATCTTGTGCACAAAGTCAGATGCCTCCCCACAGTTCAACTTGTGTCACGAAAAGATCGTCTCATATCTCTCAATGATCTGCAAAAGCCTGTCTGTCCACAGGTCAGAGACTTCACAGGCATCCAGATCCAGGTCATGTAGACCAAGCTCATCCAATGCTCTCTTGATATCTCCTCTGGACCTTGTCAGGCTGAGATAAGTCTTCAGCAGCGATGCAGGGAGACACATCTGCTAATTTTGTGTTTCTCTTTAACACTACCGGCTCAGTGGTGGGGTTTATGATCTTTACTGGCAGCCATCTGTGCAACAATCCGGCCGACCAAAATTTTCCTTGGCCTGCATCTTGATTGAGTTGGTTCTACAACCACTGTGCTGCCTGCTGATATAGGCGCTGATGCAGGCAGTTTGCCCCACACAAGATGCTCACTCTCTGGTTGTAGAGTCACACACTGCTGCAACTTCAGCATACCAACCTTGACAGGCACTGTCTCACCTCTCCACTTCTCCATATTTGAAAGAACAGAGAAGAAGTGATGACAATCCTCATCACTGCCACCACTGGGTTCGGACATCAACCGCCAATAGCTGTCAGTCTTTCTCATGAAATGAAGAATCTTCTTAATAGCATTGCTACCCAATATCACTTCATCAGCCTGGCCAAGCACCACAAGCATTGGAATGACCATCTTGCAATCATACACCACCACATCCACATCATATATAGCCTTAGGTGTGACTTGATGACCGCCACAACCGACAATGATGACACCATCAGCAGAATATTTTCAGAGTTATGCTGCAAGAGGAGTGCTTCTGCTGCTTCGCTCAGTGTGCATGCCATGGAACCACTATCTATCATTGCTTTCAGAGTAATGTTCGCCGCTGAGATAGTGGTATAGAACAAACTATCAGACTTCTGTATTTTAAGTAGGCCTTGAAATACAACGGTTTTGTTTGAGGGTACTTTGGAACTGAATGACTGGATTAGTGACTCAAAATCATCTGTTTGGTCAGTGGGAGGCTCACAAACAGGGTCTGCACTGTCCTCCTCTTGATGCAGACCCATCAGTTTCCCGACTGAGCAGACTTTTCTTGTGCTGGGCAGCTGCGTCTGGAGTGGTCAGGTGAATGGCACAGAAAGCAGAGTTTCTTGTCACGACAGTGAGTCAAGGCAGAGTGTGTAGCATCACTACATACCGCACATGGCATGCTATTCAGACCCACAATCCTAGGAAGTCTAGGCGTAGACGCCCTGTTTGACATGGCCTGGGCAGAAGTAGCTCTCTGAAGTAGAATTTTTTCTAACATTGTGATGACACGGTCAAGAGCAGGGGACTCAGTCAACTTGGCTGCATGAAGGTCCTGTCTGTCAGGTGTCACTGCATTTCAAGCTTGTTCACGTGCACATTTTCATTGAGCTTCCTATTCACAGATACAGTGCCCTTAGAACGAATCTCATTGTGATATTCATCTAGCACATCTTGGACCTCTTCAACAGACCACTTATCTATTGTCTTTGACCTGAACGTCATGGCAAGCTCTCTAGATGGACAATTCTTGATAAACATACGCCACAACTTCAAAGGCGGGGCAGTCTAGTGTTTTACCTTGTTCTTTAAGCCGGACAGTGGCAACATCTGCAGCCTGATGGAGCCTCAGCCAGTAGTCATATGGCTTCCGGGTTCTTAATTACTTTAATGCCGCTGTTCCTCATCCCAAACTTTACAACATCTTTTGCTTTGCCTCTGAGATGCGTGAGTATTTCTTCTGCTTGTTGCTCTGCTTTGATATTTGTTTTCTTTACGTAACTCCTTCATCTTCCTGTGAGGCACCAGTTGAACTTGAGACAGGTCCAGACTCTGTGTGGATGTGTTAGTGGGTGTGCTGAGCATGTGTGCTGTGCTGGGCGTGGGCACTGCTTGTGTTGGGCTGATAACGCTAACCTGTGTGTATGGTGCATGCTTAGTGTGGTGATTCTGGGAAGAAAACCCGACCCCACTAGCTATAGGGGCCGCTGCGGCAATCTGACTATCCCCCACCACATGAACGTCACCTCCCTGAACAGGACTATCAAAATCCAAAACAATTGGAATCCCCCTCCCTCTACCAATGCTTTCACCAAAAGGCGTACTGATATACCCTCGCCTGTAGCTCATATTGGAGTATCATGCAATATCAAACAATCAGTAACACAGTATCAGTCAATCAGTAACAACAAACTGCATGAAATATAGTCAGAAAAGGCTAGCAAAGAAAAGTAAATAAAAACAACTGAGGCCTACACTAATGTGTAAAACGATACGCTGTCCACCTGACAGTGTGATGAAGCCATCCAGCAGAATGGTCCCGGGTCGAGGTGAAGAACTTCAAATCGATGAGTCACGGCACCAATGTGACGGGTCACTCCATTCTACTGTTGCTTCTACACATCACCACGGACAACCACTTGGATCAGGTTTCTTTATTGCTGGAACTGGAACAGAGTATGACAGTGTGGAATTGTGGGTTCAGCAAATAGATCTCGGGACAACAATCCAGTCTCTCGTAATCTCCAGTCTGGGTAAACGCTATAGCCTACAAATACTTGAATGTATTTGTGCTAGTTGCAAATGTATATGATATATCTATGAAACAAAATAAAACTGTGTGTGATCGTATAGTGGCTAAGTTTTAGAATATCTGATATAAGCCTTAGGCTGATTTACACAACATACAGTACATTTCAGCATTACAAGAGTGAAACTACTTGATCCATTTTACATTATATTGAAACAACAAAACAAGGAACATGTTTATCATTGCAAACGCAGCACTCGAGCACATGTGGCTAATCTCTAAACTACCACGCTGGTCTGCAATATAGCTAAGCTAGCGCAAGCTGCTTATCCATGTAAAGCTAATGTATAAGGCAGCTTGCACAAAGAGAATAACATGACGATGAAACCATTTACACAA
This sequence comes from Alosa alosa, assembly GCF_017589495.1. Taxonomy (NCBI): domain Eukaryota; kingdom Metazoa; phylum Chordata; class Actinopteri; order Clupeiformes; family Clupeidae; genus Alosa; species Alosa alosa. The sequence continues at coordinate 29,557,464 of NC_063207.1, forward strand.
CATAAGAATAGTTACCTGAAACAAAGTATGACAGTGTGGAATTGTGGGTTCTGCAAATAGATCTCGGGACAACAATCTAAATAACATGTAAAGCAAGTGACAATTAGCACGCTAGTTCACATGTAAATATGCTTTGTTGCAAGTCTCTAAAACATGACTTTACAAGACACATAAATCATCAACTGAACTCAAAATAGTTAACTGAAATCATTATAAGTACATTACATGACAAAATACGAGACATATGCACTTAGAATGACAAGAAAACATTGTTTATCCCAGACCTCCCAAATTGCTTGACTTACCCAGTATCTCGTAATCTCCAGTCTGGGTAAACACAACGCGAATCCCACTGTCACACTGAATCAACCTGCCTCTAGATGGCGTAGTGCATGAAAATGCACTGTACTGTTCTTCCAAGGCAACATCAACAACAACTTATTATTATTCCGCTTACCACTTTTTCCGTACGCAATTTCTCTTGAACAGTTTAACTTCGTTCAAACTTTGTAACGTAGGTCTTCAAACGGACCAAGCTGCTATGTCTTTTCAACTTTGAAACTGTTATACTTTTTAAACTATTAAAGAAAAACTTTTTAAAAATCCCCATAGACTTAACATTGCCGATTATGACATCATAATACGGCCATTAAGCAATTAGAATCCTATGGCAGGTGTTCAGGCCACCGGCTGCCTCAGGCTTTAAGCATACAATCTGGGTCAATTAAGACTACACATCCTATTCAACTGTTAAACAATGTAACCCATTAAACTACTGAACTTTCCACATTCAACTTTTAAAAGGTCTACTTTTAAACTATCATTAAACTATCTATCTATTAAACTAGCTGTCTATCAACAACTTTTAAACTATCTACATTCAACTTTTAAACTATATACATTCCCTAGCTGTCTATCAACAACTTTTAACTTGTCATCAACTATGTCAACACTTTTCATCAACTATGACTCCTACCCACTGTAGCTAGTTAGCATGGTTAGCAAAGTTAACATGATAGCATTGCTAACATTGTTAGCATTTTAGCAAAACTGCTAAAAATGATTAGCTAGGTTAGCTAAGTCACATGGTTAGCATAGTTAACATGTTAGCATTGTTAGCATGCTAGTTAGCATAGTTAGCATAACAACTAAAAATGATTAGCTAGGTTAGCTAAGTCACATGGTTAGCATAGTTAGCATTGCTAGCACTCCTATAAAACATTAGCTAAGTAGCATGATTAGCAGAATTCCGTTATCGTCAAATATCTACCTATACACAGCCATTAAACTATTTGAATATCAACATTCATTAAACTGCTAGAAAACGTTAGCTAAGTAACATGGTTAGCAGGTTAGCATTGCTGGCACTGCTATAAAACATTAGCTAAGTAGCATGGTTAGCATAGTTAAAAATCTTAAAAAAAAAAAAAAAAAAAGCATAACTGCTAGCAAACATTAGAGCCATTCCAACTTTCAGTTATCGTCAAATATCTACCTATACACAGCCATTAAACTATTTGAATATCAACATTCATTAAACTTCCAGTCTATCAACAACGTTTAAACTATTTACCTTCAACTTTTAAACGGTCTACTTTTAAACTATCATTAAACTATCTATTAAACTAGCTGTCTATCAACAACTTTTAAACTATCTACTGTCTATCAACAATTTGTAAACTATCGACATTCAGCTTTTAAACAGTCTACTTTTAAACTATCGACTTTTATTAAGCTATGCAACCACCATGTCTATCCTAGCATCACCGTAGTAACCATCTCTGTATTATCTGTTTTAACTATACATGATATTTTATATCACAACTTTAGCATTTTCATGCGCTGGTAATTCCTTGGAATTGCATTTCTAGTTTAACTAGCAACTATTTTTACTCCATTACACTAACGTTACATAACATAATGTAATGTTTGAGGACATAAATGACTCAAATACCAAAAACCAGAACACTTACCTTGTCTGTAATTAGAGAAATGTGCCTCTGAAGGAGAGTTTTACGAGCAAATAAAGTCACCACGGCACAGCAGGTGAAGACGTTCAGAAGATTCAGCTCCAGCAGTAGCTCGCATTCAGCTGTTGATTGCTTTCAGCTGCAGGTCAAGTCATAATGCTAAAGGTTGCCGCCACAGTCAATGTTAACTCTATGAGAATTTGTTGCTCTTTTATGGTAAATATCTCAAAAAGTATAAAGTTTACAAATGTGAAAAATACATTGGACAAATCTCCATTACAAGACCTTTGTAGGAGTGGTTGAATGACGTCAAACGGTTCAGTGGTTTTAGAGCCTTTGAACGTCAAATTTGGTCGGAAGAAGAATAATATTAAGAACAGTGATAATAGTCCATTGCATTTACATGCAATGCAATAACTGATTTCTCTCCATTTCAGTCAACGAGAACACTTGTCTTTAATTGTTATTGTTGATGTGTGCGCTTGCTGTAGGCTAGATAAGGGAAATGTCAAAAAGGAACCGTCAGCGACCACAGCTTGCGAGCGCGAACACAAGCGGGCTGAAATGGGAAAGTTTTCATCCGAAGACTGATTCTGAAAACGCGACATGAACTGCCTGTTATATATCGCACACTGCAACGAGTTAGTATTGCTGTGTTAAACCTATATTCCGCTTGCATGTGAGAAATCTTTCTCACATATGAAAAATATAAAGACAAACCTGCACTCACGTTTAATTCCGCGCAAAACTGTCACATCCACGCAAAACTGTCATATATCCATAACGCCAACTTAATACCATGGCATTGTGTTGGCGTTATGGATATATGACAGTTTTGCGTGGAGTTGCCCTTAAATGATGACAGCCTCAATTCTTCACCTCACTGAATATGAGCCAGCCAGACTCTTAAGGCCATCACCGAATCCAATCTCTGGTAGACCTAATGTTGAATTTCTCCAATGACATGTCAATGAAAAAAGAGTGTTGTGTTGTGAACTATGATGTTACTTTGCATACCAAAGGACACTGGGGAAATAGGGGGTGGTGTTTAGCCTACATGGGAAGCCTAAGGCCTATACTTCTGTCATTGCACTTTACATTTCAAGTTACTTGCACATTACTTTTAAAACTAGTAGAAAATGTATTAAAAAATCTGTATTTTTTAATGTATTAAAAAAATAACGTACAGAAAGTAACTGTACGTTAAATATCCAAACTTTTTCTTGTAACCGTCTTTATGTGGCTCTTCTGAGATAAAAAAAATTTAATAATTTGATAAAAGTGGCTCTCCAGGCAAAAAAGGTTGCCGACCCCTGGGTTAGGAGGTGAGTTTGGTCTGTAGGTTAGGGGGTGAGTTTGGTCTGTAGGTTAGGGGGTGAGTTTGGGTTAGGGGGTGAGTTTGGTCTGTAGATTAGTTCTGTGTTCACAGTGCTGCTCAACTCAACTCTCTCATATCTCTGTCCTAATGGTGACAAATAGCCTTTTCAGAAAGATGTGATGTGAACCACAATAAACTTTCAATTTGTTGAATCGTTCTATGTGAATTAAGACTACATTGTGTCTTATCTGTTCTGAGATTAGGCTACAGGTGGATAGGCTGATGTCTGTGACCTTTGTTGAAACCGTTACGTAAACACCACATACAGTTGACCCAAGGGGATTCATTTTTCCGAGTGGGTTGCGCAAAGCTAGTTACACGTCTAGTCTTCCTTTTTCATTTCCCCATTTTTGTTTTTAATAAAATGAGTTGTTATATTTAGCACAGACTTGTGTTTTGTTTGTGTGGTTTCTGAAAATCAGAGCTATTTGCAATTTTGCATTAGTGATAGGTCGAAATGCAGTTGCTGCCAGACGCTTGGCGAACAGGAGAACTCGATTTATGTCAGCCTGCCCTCACCTGCTAGTGAAGAGTATTGCAGTAAATGGGCATAACAGAATATCAGGGTAAAACAGCAGTTGCCACAATGAATTCAATAGAAAATCTACTTTTTTCCTGTTTGGCAGTGGATACACTCAGAGGACTAAACAACAGAAAATCTTGAACTCATCAACCTCTCTTGTCGGATGTGAACCCCATTGTTTCCTAGGGGTTTATGGGTCGCATTGTTCTTGGACCCCACTGTTTTCTCCACTGCTCACCTAGAAAGACCGCTCTGGGCCACATTTTTTCCAGCGATAATAATCAAACACCACGTCTTTTATCCAACAAACCAATAGGTCATTTTCACAGTTCGCCATCCTCGGTTCGGTGTGCTGCAAGATAGGCCTTTGAAATATGATTAGACGAGTAAGAAGGCCTTGTGCGTCAGGTTGATAGACGACAGTCTAGACAGGCAAGAACGAGGCCCTTTCCGAGCATTGTTTGCTGGCATTTAGCAGCGGGAAAAACAGGAAAGGATCTCCTGCACGTAGAGAAAGAGAGCGGTATGGTGCACCACCAGCACAGCTAGTGTGCTCCCCACTAATGGCCACGTCTACATGCTGAACATGAACATAGTGCTAATGACAGGGAAAGCTCAAGATTCTTGTAAGACAAGAGAGATACATTGTGACTGATTAGAATGATAGGGACAACCCAAAAGACAATAAAAATGGGATGTTTGAAATAGTAGCCTGATGTATAGTAGATTCAATGTATATTGCATCTTGCTTGTGCTTGCTGAGGTGTCCACGACTTGACAGCCTTGACAGGGACAACAAGGAGGTGGTCATCCCCAGCCGCACTCCCATGGACAATTGCCCTATACCACCTTAGTGTCTATTTATTTACAAATATACATACTGTATTTATTCTTATACATAGCCATATTCTACTGCTCTTCATTCTATTCTTAGTGCTGTTTTTATTCTTTTTATGTTTTTAGGATTTTTTATTCTTATATGTTAAGTGAGTGTACTTTAAGAGCAAAGAGTCAAATTTCTTGTTTGTTTACTCAAACCTGGCCAATAAAGCTGATTCTGATGTGTGTTCATTACTTTTGTACTAGGGGTTGACTGAAGACATGGTTCAGTGCAAAGATGTAGTTGTGGCATCTTTAAAGGAGAAAATACAGCACTTGCAGTTACATAGGTGAAAATCTTGATTGGCTGTGTGCTACCAACTGTTAACTGATGCCCCAACTTTCTGTCCTGTTAACGAGGGCTAATGTGTGAGGGCATGGTGCAGTTCTCCTATAGTTACGCCTGTTATTTATTATCTTCTTTCTCTTTTGTCTCTCTCTTTGTGTGTGTGTGTGTGTGTGTGTGAGTGACAGACAGTAGTTTCCATTGCTTTCTTTGTTCCAGAGCAAAAAACAGTGGTGCATCAAGATATAATCAGGGTTGTTAATACACTTCTTAAGCCAGCACAAGAAATGAAATTACATTTCTGAAAGAAAGGCACAAGATGTATGGGCAGAATGAATGAGAGAACTAAAAAACTGCACTTTAACCACACAACATCATCACAGCTCTGTTCAGCTCCTTTAACCGATGAGTCACATGCTCAGCACATCTGGGCCTTTTCATCTAGCACTGTTAATAGGCGCTTTAGCATGGCACTGCTCCATCTGTAATGGTGGTTAGTGAGCCTGCATGATTAGACTTGAACGTGCTAATGACTGCAGGTCTGGCGTAGCAGCGGCAGTGATGGTGGTGGTCTGGCTTCACCTGCCCAACACCACGAGAGTGTGTGTGCATGTGCTTGCGCGTGTGTGCGTGTGTTTGTGTATGTGTGTGTTCGTCTGGCTTCGCCCACCTCACTCCTAATTCACACACAGCAGAACCACATGACTGACAGCTCCCTTATGGGTTATACACAGTCAGTGACTAATGCAACAGCAAGGCCCTCATGATGGATTCACACATCATTACTGCTGAGGAGGGCCTCTCCTGTTGGCTTAGTTACACCACAGTGTGTGTGAGTGCCTTCTGTTTCCCAGACCACCCTTAAGACAGCCACACAATAGACAATGCTTATGAGCAGGGGAACGCCGTCATGGTTGGCAGATGATAAATTACATTCAGTCTTTGGAGTGTGTCAGTGTGTGTGTGTGTATGTGTCAGTGTGTGTGTGTGTGTGTGTGTGTGTGTGTGTGTGTGTGTGTGTGTGTGTGTACACAAGATTATACAAGAGACTAGAATAGGTTGAAGAAAGAGAAAATTGTACTCAAGTTCACATAAATAAGGTTAAGTTTAGGAAAACAAAAACAAGTGCACAATCTTTTTAATGAAATAGAACAATAGAACATTATCTAAATGTTTGTCTGTCTGTCTGCTTGCAAAATTCAGTCTTCAAGACTTATGACTCGTCCGTCTTTTCATTAATATTACAATACTTCTACAATTAACAACCACATCTGGCTCTGGGGCATCCATATATCAGTGTCAAGATCAAACGATTGAATTATACTTGACCACAGGGCCTGGAGTAAACCCATAGGACATGAATATGTGTTCTATGTTTGGATAAACATGTCTGCTGCATGACCACCCAGGTAGCAGATGACCCTGAGCTCAATCTGGCATGCAGATCCGTTCCTCCTTCAGGTGCTCTCTGAGCGAAAGGTCATTCTCAACTTTAAGACTGTGCAATCTATGCCCTCATAGACCACTAGAGGGAACTAGAACCATGTATTGTGCAGAGCCATACATCTACAGCTCTGGTGGTAGGTAGGTATGGTTGTCCTTTGTCTGCTCAATTCATATTATTTAAGGAGAGTGTCCTAAAACATACCTATAAGGATTTATTTGAAATATCATTAATTCTGTTGACCTATGTTTAAAAGTTAAAGAGGTTTTCCCCTAATCTTTTCAGTGGTACAGACTAGGCTACATGCCCTAACACATGAACATAATATTTTATTCTTTCTTCGGTTTTACCACTGCCATTTTGTTGTCATTTTAAAAGTCCAAAGTTCAAATCATTACCCTATACATTGCTCACATTCTTTTCCCAAGTTTTGCAGCTATAAAACATTGGTTATTTAGCGCCGACAAGGTGGTAGTTTCACCTTAATGTTTGAGTTTGTGGCATTGTAATTATGTGAGGATTTACTGTTTGAACATGAAGATTGACATTCCAAAGCCAGATGGAGGGCTCGGCCGTAAATCCGGGAGCCCCACCTGAGGCGATACTTCTCTGGAAGCGTCGAGTAGATTGACCTACAGCAACGGCTCTACTGATTGCTCTGCACGATAAAGCTGCTAGCACTCCTCCAAATCCGCGTTTACAACTGGGAAAACAGTCTGAAGTATCTGAGGCCTGCGTGGGCAATGACGGTGCGGCTGATCCCCGGAGTGAAAGCTTAAGCGCGTGGGGCCGGTGTTTTGGGAGGGGGTAGGAGACGGATCGAGGACACAAAGGTTTCTTTTAATGTTCCCAATCCACTCTGGAATCCGCCATCATCGCGGAGATTTGCAGATTAAAGCCCAGACCGAGAGGGCCACTTAACGTTCCGCGCGCGCTTGATGGGGGCGAGAGTGAGTCAGGCCACTAAATGTCAAACAACTTTGAAGCCATCCCGCTCCTCAAGGTCACCTACGTGCCCAGAGGGAGGAGAGACGGAGGCCCAGGAGTTTTCGCACTGACACACACACTACCGTAGACTTTTCACAGGAAGATATAGGTCAGACTCACCTCCAGTGTGTCATACTGTAGGCATGTGAGTGTGTCTTCCTCAAAAGGATGCACAAAAAGACCACAGCCAGATTCCCCCATTGAACCATCCCCTACCTGGAAGTCTTGATGCAGAACCTATAGCATTAATGACATATATAAACTTTTGAAACTTAAAGGTGCCATGTGTAAGAATTGAGGTAAAAATATCCAAAAAATGAGCTACACGCATCAAAAGAATGAGAAGAAATAAGGGCGATGATGTCATAAAAAAAATGACAAGGTATAGTGCTGCAGAGATATCAACCTGAATTAGCATGCTAAGTTACTAGCCACAGCCCGACAGGTGTCATTATCCCAGTTTCGGCCATGGTTGGCAGGTATGCGGGCAACAAAACCGCCAGCCAAACTGCAATACACGTTTCTCGGTTGTTACTCTAGGGAAGACCAACTCACTTTCTGGAGGTATACTGCCCCCATCTTGTATGGAATGTGAAGTATGAATTGATTTTTTGGCGGACATTACACATGCCACCTTTAAACTATGACTTGTTTGTGCTTTGATCAGTGTGTAGACTCTCATTCGCCTGGCCTTTTTCTGAGAGACACCTTTATGAACAAAACAGTTTAACTCTCAGTGTGGACACCTATAGAGACTGAGCTGGCTGCGCCACCAGTGCTTTTTTTAAATGCAGGACTGTCACAATAACAGATCGTTCAGGGCACCAAAGGCTGACCTCGTGTCACCCCTCCTGCTGGGTAGGAAAGACAAGCAATATCATCTTTCAACTGTAAATGCGCTCTAATGCGTGTTTAATTGCAATGACTGTTGGAAAAGACAATGATGGCCATAATTCAAATTCAAGGGCTGTGGCCCAAGCAGAAACATGCTTCCACACTGACCCTTTGAAATGCTGATACTCCGAGTCAGCTTATAGGAATGCTGGGGCCACTCTGAGTGGTGAGTTAGGGGCATATTCCGGCTCTTTAATGTCACATCTCCACACAGCAAGTTCATGTTTCTCTCTGCTTTACGTAACACTGATTGAACAACAGGAAAAGGAAGATCTTTTTAACTAAAGGTCATAAAGATTTACGTAGCATGCAGGATGTGGCGACACTATTGCATTGACAGAATGATGTGGTCATCAAAGGTAAGATTTACAGGGTGGACTTTAAGGCTCCTCAGATGAACACAGTGCATGAGAGCAGTGCATCAAGTGGTTAACTGCTCAGACAATAGCAGAACAAACCACAACATTCTAAGGCCCCGTCCACATGGAGACGCTTTTTGGGTTAAACGCACAGGTTTTGCATCGTCTTGGCCGATCGTCCAAACGAATCCTGTAAACGCACTGCCCGAAACCGCACTTTTTTGAAACCTGGTCCCAGGGTGGAAAAATCTGAAACCGTAGCCCTTGTGAGTTCGTTTGGACGGTGAAAGCTGCCAGTTGTTGGTTGCAGTCTTCCTATGGGTGGCAAAATATAACCCTTCCTATAATCCTATGGGTGGCAAAATAGTGGAGTTTTGATTAAAAGTGTTTTGTGAGTGTAGTAGTGAATGGTGTGGTATATTACAGGGCTGCAGCCCATAGTAAAGAACAAATTGAAATGGGATCTCTCCTTTGTCTGTGCTATTTCTCCTAAACATAATTGAGCTCAATTAGTTTGTGTTGTGTGCACAATAACAGAAGTGTAGTGTAGAGGAAGTATTGTCATTATTGAAAATAATGTGCATGTGTTGTGTGAGTGCAATGAGCATTGAGTGGAGCAGGCGGTTTATGAGAGCATTGTGTGATTGTATGTATGAGAGAGCAGTACTCCTATGAGGGACATCAGCAGTGGAGCCTCACCACTGTGAACTCAGTGAACTTCCCAGTCACTGGTCTACTTGCTGCCCCATCACGTTCTGGTGCAGCTTCCACTGGCAATCTGCAGCTTCATCACTGCTGTTCTCTGCTGTTTCCCCAACAGAGATCCCTACGACCCCTTTGTCCTCCTCTTCCTCCTCCTCCTCCTCCCCCCACTTTTCCTGTTATAGCTCCTTCATGGCGCTTACAGAGCTCAATGAGGAAGGATTCACAGCCAAGACCTGGGCTAGTTGACATACATAAAGTTTATGAGCTGGAAGTGCATATTAAAGACGTTCAGAAGGGGTGCAGGGTCTGTTGAAGAACACAGATTGGCTTGTGAAAACATGACATTGTATCAGCCAGAGATGAATCATCCCTGGTAGAAAGTGGGAATGATAAAATAATAGTTCTGAATTTGGCTCTAGTCTCCCCCCATCAGGAAATATATTGAATTTCAATGTATCTGTTATATCCCAACCAATGCTTTTCACTCTCTCTCAGCCTTCTTACATTTACCTTTTCACATGCTCACACGCATAAACAGGCCAGAACTTGAACAGAGTGTTCAAATTATATTGTATGAGGTAGTTTCATGGGCAAGGTAACTGTAGGGCAGTTTTATGGTCCAGGTCGGAATTGTCCCAGGCCTCCATCCAGGCAATGGAGATCACAATTAAATGGCAACTCCAACAGGACACCAGGTCCTCTGTTGCTCTAGCCAGATACATTTTAGAGAACAACAGATGTATGGACAAGGGGGGGAATTGTGTTTAACCAGTACTGCACGTCCTCTTGGATCATAATTGTGGAAAAGAATGCATCTGTATAAGTTTGTTATTAGCCCAATGTGCTACACAGATGTATCCAGCACGGACATATTGTTTTTGTCCAAAAAAACAAAAAAACAATTGTAACCTACCCCTCCCCTGCGTCGTTTTTCTGTGCCATTACGGTAATAGAGGCTCTGTTTTGGAGAGATGTTTTCACATCCAGGAACATATTTATTATGAGGGCTCAGGGTTTCTGCTCTAACCTCTTGTTCTAAGTCAACATATTCATTTGTGTTCATGTTCATTTACATGTGTGGATGTTTGAGTGTGACTGTGAAAATGTCCATGTGTGTAAGTGTGTGTATGTTTGTGCTAATGTCTGTGTGTGTGTGTGTGTGTGTGTGTGTGTGTGTGTGTGTGTGTGTGTCTGTGTGTGTGTGTGTTTGTGAGTGTCCATGCATGTCTCCATGCGCATGTGTTGTGTGTGTATGGGAACCAGATGACATGGCGGGTGTGTAATGCTGGCTGTTTGTCAGGTGTTGTTATTTTGCGTGGTGAGGGGTGAGGCAGTGTGGAGGGAGACGATCTGCTCTTCATTATGAGCCACTGGACTCAGACTGAGACTGAGATTGGGACACACTGCATGAGTTATACTGTGTGCACATGATGCAGGTGCCTGTTGATTTTCATTTTGGTGCCCATGTTAACAGGTTAGAGCAGGAAGGAACACTGAGTCTGTGTCTCAGGTGCGGCTCACAGTTTTGATGAAAATCATTTATTCATCTATGAATGAACGCACACGCAACGTACACTCAATGCACATGGGCTGAGAGTGAAACTGTAAATGTTAGACTTGTAGAATTGACTGTAAAATCCATTCACAGCGTATGCTCAGCCAACAGGGAAGCCACTGAGGGAACTAGCTACATTTATTTGACCAAATTTGGTGATTTTTGGACAGACCTGATATTCTGTTAAAGTGTAACTCTCGCCAAAATGCAACCTACTGTAGGGTCTTTTTGTGAATGTCCCCGAGTCAAACTTTCGTTTAAAAGCATAATTAGGATGGAAGATTGTCGTTTTCGGGTCAAATGGCCTTTTGAATGGGAGTGCTAGGGGAATTACTATTGTGATACGATCATACTATGACCACATCAAAATCGCTATTTGTAAAACACTAAGGTGGCTCGACACAACATGAAACTTTGCTAGAAGTATCACCACGGTCTCTACACATAGATAGATAGATAGATAGATAGATAGATAGATAGATACTTTATTGATCCCTGAGGGGAAATTCAAGAACTCAACGTGAACTCAAGCATTTAGAACATTGAATGTGTACACAGAGTTTACTAAAAAGAAAGTTTTTGGCAAGATGGCAGCGAGCGGAAAAACCAACTGCTAAAGTGAGTTGTTCAAAACCTTTCTTTTTAATAAACTCCCTGTGCACAAACAATGTTGTCAAAGCTCAAATTCATGTGTAGAGACTTCAAACAAAGTTTCATGTTGTGTCGAGCCTTCTTAGTGTTTTAAAAACAGTGATTGTGATGTGATCATAGTATGATTGCATCACAATAGTAGTGCCCCTAGCACTCCCATTCAAAAGGCCCTTTGACCCGAAAACAACAATCTGGTCAATCTTAAAAGTGCCGCTTCCGTCCTAATTATGCTTTTAAACGAAAGTTTGACTCGGGTACATTCACAAAAAGACCCTAGGTTGCATTTTGGCGAGAGTTACATTTTAACTATTTATGCTAAGGCTCCAAAAAGGACTTCTCGCTCCAATTTGTATGGCAGAGAAATGTTAACTTTAGAACACACACTTAAGTGCATGGAACATGCTGTTCATGTACTGAGAGCAGACTGAGACAGATTTAGACAGAGACACTGGACTGAGGACTGGACTTAATGACCAACAATAAGGAAAGCCTCTCTCATGTTCATTAATGTGATTGAGAAAATCTGATGGATTCTGATTGGCTACCAGGTTTCTATCAGCTTTTTCAAAAATGCTCTGAAAGTGGTCCCCGACTATATTGTTCTTCATTTTCGTTCTTCAATATTATCTACCGACACTAAGACTGACAGGGACAGGGGATTGAATGTTGCCCAAGATAGGACTGAGACAGAAATTGAGATTGAGACTGAGAGAGTAGGGGGGCTCAAAAGATAAAGCTTGAATTATCACACACACCCTATCCCCCACCCTGAGACTTAGGTGTCATATGCACCCACTACTGCAGTCTTCTAACCTGTCAGGGGCTGTGTGCATGAGAATGTTGGGTGGTGGGGGGTTGGGTGAGGTGTACGCAACATAAATGTGTGTGTGTGTGTGTGTATGTGTGTGTGTGTGTGTGTGTGTGTGTGTGTGTGTATTCTTTGTCATTATCTATAGCTATGCTTAGGATGGACCCATGACCAGTGTCTGTGAGTATCTGTGCTGTATGCATTGCATTGCGTTGTATGTGTTGCTTATGTGGGTGTGATAGCAGGACAGCCCATGGAAGGCCTCTCTCTCCAAAGGGATTTGAGAGGGCTTTGCCGCACTCGAAGTATAATCACTGGGCCAGACGTTCTCCACTCACCGGGCACTCATCATCTGCAGTGGTTGGATGTGTGTGTGAATGAAGGGAATGTGTGTGTGTCTGTGTGTGTGTGTGTGTGTGTGTGTCTGTGTGTGTGTGTGTATCTGTTTGAGGTGAGGTGGGTCTGACGTCCACTTGCCGTCAACCTCTGCAGCATGTCACACATACACACGCACACTCACACTCATATGCACACGCACACACACACACACACACACACACACACCTCTGTAAACCTTCACAATGTACCCACGCATCCGACAAGGCTTATTTAGCACACACACACACACACACACACACACACACACACACACACACACACACACACACACACACACACACACACACACACAGAGTCCTTCTGAGCTGTGTTAATCCTTGAGTTATCAAGACCAACAATCAGACAGAGAGGTTTGAAGATGCTGACATGCATTACATACACTTCATAGTGACAAACACATACCTTACACATACAGTATGCGTGTGTGTGTGTGTGTGTGTGTGTGTGTGTGTCAGTGTGTGTGTGCGCATATATTGTACAGTAGGGGTGTGTGTGTGTGTACTTTACATATATATTTGGCAGATACTTTTGTCCAAAGCAACTTACAGTGTATGAACAATAAATCAGTTA
>NC_063207.1:29575871-29588371 GCF_017589495.1 Alosa alosa
AAAGTTTTTTGTGGTATTGTGGTGAAACAGATGATTTTGTTCTGTCCAAGAACTCTGTGGCTTGAATGGGATGACATTGTTTCTGTCATAACTAACACACAAACACACACACACACACACACTGTTTTTGAGTCACATCGTTGCAAATGATGATGCATCTTTCTACAAAATGGTTTGTCTATCATAAAGTTATTCAATAGGCTAAACATATAGCCTTACATCAAAGCTTTAGGCTTAGTCTTCTCTAATGACTTCTCTAAGTTATTCAATAAGCTTAACAATAAACAGACTTAGACCTAGTTAGACTTAGGCCTATGTCATTTTGATATGTAAAACTATCACATACAGCCATGCCTAAATTCTGCTTACTGCACATTAATTATAGGCTAATAATAATAATATTCAGTATTCATTATTGAATGCTTAGCTGGAATAATGTTTTTCCCCATCATCCTATTGTTAAAGCAGGCACACCTGTGGGCATATAGTGGACTATGGGTTTTCTACAGGAATGGCCAGGGGCGCAGGAGATATTTTGAAAGTGAGGGGGACCAAATTGTGAACACAAACCCATAGTGAGATCAGATTTCCAGATATCGGATCGCCACCTCTGGCCCACTTTCGACCATCATATTTTAATCTTGCCAGAATATTAAGATAATACCATTGATTGTTCAGACCAGCTTCTAGCTATGTGCAATTCTACTTTTATTTAATTTTTTTAGATTTATTTTACGCTACTTGGGCCAATGGTAGAATACTCTAAAAGCAACATGATGTTGATATTTTATGAAGCCATGAATGAATCATCATGCCTATGATCCAAACATAGACTACATGATCAAATAGCCTAGTTAGGCCTACAGTACCTAAATTGTCTGGTATAAACCAAATCAACTCTCCGCTATGTGTCTGCAGTTAATATTTATGCAATGTTAGAACATGTTGGCTTAACAAGTTACCAGTCCAGAACACACAGAAAATTGCAATAGAAAGTTGCCTTTATAATCAACTACTATTTGTTCCAACAGCATTTAAACAAAGCATTTATACATTTTTAAAAAATATATATTACATAAGAAGTAAAATAAAATACTGTTACTGTAGTAACTGTACCACATTACCCCAAGCTTCAAAGAGCTCCCCATGTCTGTGACAGCCAGACGTGACACCGCTAAATTCTCAGCTTGTTTATACCCCACACTGAACGCGTAAGAAAGGCCCATCACTCTGGGGTGTGGTAGCCTACTCTCTGGGATTTATGCACCAAGGTAACTGAAGTATCTAATTTGTGTATTGAAATTATGTTTGAAATAAATGTCTTAGAACAAAAACTTTGGATAGGCCTATTATAGTTAGGCTAGTGAAAACGAGTTGATCAGTAGGCTAGTTGAGTTTGTTATCAATAAACATAACAGCTAATGTCATGTTGAGCAGATAGCCTACCATAAATCCTCAAATTATGCCCGGGATTGATTCTATTTATAGCCGGACAAATAAAGGCAGGTTCCCATATTTGCCTATACCATACCAACAATTGCCATCAGTCCACCAGCACTAGAAGACATGGCTTTGATTTAAGTCAATGAAATAACACCTCTTCTTAATTTTTTATTATATTGTTGGTTGGATTAATAAAGTCGTTTTCCTACCATGGGTCTCCAACACACGTTCTCAAGCTCATTGTCTTGCCGCCCCTTTTGAGCTAATTGCCAGAGGCTGAAGCCTACTACATTTAATGCAATTGTTGCGTGACTTAAGGCATTCCAGCCTACGAATTTAATAAATCATGCATAATTAAACAATGACTCAATTTAGGCTACTTGGCTACGCAAAAAGGTTTCTATTACAGCACAACCCCTATTCAATGAATGGCTGCCTTGTCTCGCAATAAACAGCGGTGGAAATCCCGACACTTTTTCAACTGGATGAAACATAACAGTGAACCATCAAATATCTCCCAGAGTTCAGTGCCCATCAGTCCCAACATTTAGCAATATAATCAAACAGTCCAAAAGTAAATTAGATCTCAAACCAAATCGAAAATGTTATGCTTTTGATGGCCTACCAGTATGCCGCTCCAAACGAAAAGCATCTCTAATGATGGTTGTTAGTAGACAAACTGGCTTCAGATATCCAACAGAGTGAATATGAGATTGTGCAGTCTTACAGTACTGTAGATGGCTGTGGTTAGTGATGTGATGCTGTTAATGGGGAGTTTTACATAGTTAGCGCAAACCCTATAGGTTATTATTTATTTAGCGTATATGAGGCTTTTTCCTTATCAAAAGTGAGGGGGACGACAGCCGTCTCTTCAGCACTGGGACATATGGGTGCAGGACCAACCAGCTGCAGCTGAACACCACCAAAACCAAGGAAATGGTGGTTGATTTCAGACGTACTACCCCACCCCTGCTGCCTGTCTCAATTGAGGGGGAGACAGTGGAGACAGTCTGCACTTACAAGTACCTGGGGGTACATCAGGACAATAAACTTGACTTGTCTGCTAACTCACAAGCACTCTACAAGAAGGGTCAGAGCAGGCTTTACTTTCGGAGGAAGCTGAGATCCTTCAATGTATGCAACAGACTCCTGCAGATGTTCTACCAGTCTGTCATGGCCAGTGTGCTTTCCTATGCTGTGGCATGCTGGGAGGCAGCATTAGGGAAGAGAGATGCTGGACGCCTTGACAGGGTGGTGAGGAAAGCTGGGTCTGTTGTTGGCACAGAACTGGAGACTCTCACTACCACTGCCAGCTAAGAGGACACTGATCAGACTTGACTCTATAATGGACAATTACAATCACCCCTGCACCCAGTCTTTGACAACCAGAGAAGCGATTCAGCTACAGATTCCGTGCCATCCCATGCAAGACAGACAGGCTACTGGAGGTCCTTTTGTCCCCAGGGCCATCCAGTTGTTCAACACCACACAGAAGGACACCCAGAAAGAGATCATCATAGGTGACTGGACTGCATAATCAACCTTCCCACACCTGCACACTCATCTGCACATAGTGACACTTTGAGACACCTGACACTTGAACACTTTTTCCAGTTATTGACTCTTTTTAGCTGCTCTTGCTATGTACCACTCAGCTATGACACATGTGATGAACCACTATTTTCTTCTCATCACAACCACAGCTGTGTGTGTGTGTGTGTGTGTGTGTGTGTGTGTGTGTGTCTGTGTGTGTGTGTGTGTGTGTGTGTGTGTGTGTGTGTATGTGTGAGAGATCTGACGTTGGCTAGATGTATGTAAGCGTGTGCTGTATGGTGAACATATGTGCAATGATGTGTGTAATTTCTTTGTGTTTTTCTATTCTGTATTTATGTATGTATGCTACTGGACACCTTAATTTCCCTCGGGATAAATAAATTATACTCTACTCTATATCCCCCACGTCCCCCGTGCCTCCTGCGCCCCTGGGAATGGCATGTTTGAACGGACACAGCACTAGTCAGATAGAATAACACAAAGAGGGGAAGAGAGAGGGCTATGGAACACTATTACTAGATTGGATAAATGGTTACGTTTTCAGGGAAGTGAATTGCGCAATAAAATTACCAGCTCCGGTATCCAAAATCAAGACAAGAGGGCGTTACCTCACTCCCTCTGGTTTCAACTTGTGAGTGGCCAGCGCGGCTGTCAGTCAAAGGGAAGGGGTGCCCTTGCTTTCTATCCCTGTACTGTCAACTTGGGTTTCAGATTCCATCCCCGTGTCTCACAGATAGCCGCACGCCGCGATATCAACACGGACCTCCGCAGTCTCCACGTTTTCTAGTCTTTTCCTGTTTCTCTGTAGACTGTTGGATACATCAAACTTTGACAAAGGATACTGACACATAATCAAAAATTCAGTGAGGATACGGAGAAACATTAGGGAACATCGGGGAACGATTTTGTCTTTTTTGGTCTGTCCCTGAGGATTTTTACGGATTGTTTGTCAGTGTCAACTGGGATTTCTTGTATGTTTTGAGAGCTGAAACTGTACACGGGATTTCTTTAGAAGTTTGGGTTGGCATCCTTTCTAGGCTTGGGAGTTTCATGTGGCACTTGTAGAGGGACCAACGGAGCCAACACACACACACACACACACACACACAGACGTACAAGAAGAACTTCCCACTGGAAAAGGACAGCGCTATCGCAAACCGCTCAGAATGTATCCGAGGTGCTTGCTCTTTTTCCTGAACATCTCACTTTTAGCGCATGTGTTGATGGCTTATGAATGCACGCCATGTGATCTCCGGACATGCCCGTTCAAAGCACCGCGTGCCTGCGAGAGCGGTCGGACTCTGGCCAAAGATCCGTGCGGATGCTGCGATCAGTGTACCCGGCTGGAATGGGAACTCTGTGGTGGTCAAGATTGGGCACTGGGTTATTGTGCTTTGGGACTGACCTGCGCCTATGTCAACCAGACAGGGCTTGTAAATACCCGCAATCCTGATGCCGAAGTTGGAGTTTGTAAAGGTTGGTGAACCATCCAGAATAAAATGTGGTCTGTTCACTTTCAGTTAATATTTCCAGGATTGGGGGTCATATGTATATTTTGAGGGGAGGTCCCCGAGGTTTTGAATAATATTTTTTTGTCTCGAAATTCAAACATCGTCTTTATATTTTAGGTGACAGAAAGGGAGCAGTTCAAGCGAGAAAAGTGAATTAGCGTTTCTCTTACAACAGTGCAGGATGTCATTTCCAATTTGGCATATCTGCATAGCCGCGCGCCAGCTGAGCTCATGGTTCCATTGAATTCGCTGTGTGTGTGTGTGTGTGTGTGTTACCTCTGTAGTTGGAAGGGTTCGAGGCGAGCAGCTACGGGTTGAAGTACTACTTGACTGCCAAGTGAGAACCTGATGTCAGGCTGTGTTCCCTCCGTCGTTCGCCTCCTCTCCTAAGCCCCCAAGTCTCTCGCAGCGCCAGCGTGACAATGGGTCTGGCGACGAGCCAAAAGTCACTTTTACTCTAGCTCATCCCCGGAAGACTGGGGCATAACATGTCTCTGAGGAAGTCATTACTTTAAGACAGAAAAGCTGTCAGAATTACATTTGCTCTCAATAAACACGCTCGTGCTGTTTACTGTCACGCAGCTTGTGGGCGAACAAGCCATTTAATGGCACATGCTTCTTCGCATCCCTGGAGCACCAGAGCAGATTCCCCTTCATGGGGAAAATGTGTTTTGCTATTATGTGCTTACACAATCTAACTGGATTCGTAATGCTCCCCTTCACGTTCTTGGATTCAACCGCCGCTCTTGTAGAAACTGCCATGTTTTAACGGGTTTCCTCTGGTTGTTGAGTGGTTCCACTCTGGGTAGATTTTCTTCGGAGTGAATTTCCCTCGTTCTGAGTCCCTCAAGTGAAATACCAGCAATCTTTTCTTACATGGTTATGACGCGCGTTGTCTTCAAAATTGTCCTGGAAAGGCGCAAGCTTATGCGCAAAGACTTTTCAGTAGGCTACCTCAAACTTGACGAAAGAGTAAATTTAGTGAGTGACTATAAGTGCTTTCTATGTGTGATGCTTGTTCAGGCTGGGAGATTCTTGTGATTATTTTTTAGCCTGGCCTGTTAAGATAGATCAGACTGAGTTTGGGTCTCTGACTTTGAAGTCTGACAAAGCGTCTCTACAAATGGCTGTGTTCACCTGGACTTTCTCTTGATCCAGACATGCTGATTGGTAGAGACTGGAGTCTAAAGAGGTGAGAAGAAACAGAAGTGGGCCTCTCACAGTTTCCAGATCTAAAATTATCTGGCCCTCTTTTGCCTGCATGTGGGGTCCAGAGGGATAACACCCAAACCAGCCCACCAAACCTTGTATGCACCTCTCTTTCTCATACACACACACTCTCTCTCTCTCTCTCTCTCTCTTTCTGAGCTTTGTGTATATGCAGATTCGGGTGCCTCCACTACCACCCTCTGCATCGGGAGAACAGACAGCTTTGATAGGGCTCCCACCGAGTTAATAGCGTGCGTGATTGAGCCATGCCCCCAGTGGTGAGGCCCAGAGGGCCCTGGAGAGAGTCTGTGGGGGTCTCCTACCAAGGCCAGCAGTGGGTCTAAATCAACACCTCACTAGTGTGGGGATGTGTTCGAGTATAAGCATGTGTGTGTGTGTGTGTGTGTGTGTGTGTGTGTGTGTGTGTGTGTGTGTGTGTGTGTGTGTGTGTGTGTGTGTGTGTGTGTGTGTGTGTGTGTGTGTGTGTGTGAGAGAGTGTGTGTGGCGTGCACAAGGACCAAGTGTGATGTACGATTTCCTGCATGTGCCTAGCGCCTTTAAGTGATTAGGATTGCAATCAGGTATTTTTTAGGAAAGACGGCGTACGGTTGGCTTGGTAGGAATCTGATTTTTGACTCATGTTCTGTTATACCCTCTGTTCAACTTCCCTCTATCATCTCTCTCTCTTTCTCTCTGTCTCTCTCTCTCTCTTATGTACACTCTCACTCTTTTTCACATTCTCTCTCTCTCTCTCTCTCTCTCTCTGTTCTCCTTGATTTACTCAAGAGCTTATGCCAGTTCCTACTCAGATGGCTTGGATAGAAAATAGTTGTCGGTAATAAGGTGCATAGTATGAGTGAGTGAGGTAGTGAGCTGGGTGCATTAGTAAGGGACAGTCGTCATCAGCATGGCCGGGCATACTGTAGGCTGGAGAATTTATTTAAAGCGCATGTAACTTCATCATCATCAGAGCCGAGGATGTCGCACAGTCATTACCTTGCTCACCAGGAAGCTCGTTAGAAAAGTGAAGTCATTTATATTCAGCCTCCATCTGGATGGTGTGCAGCGTAATAGGGTTTTCATAATGAGCCTGATTTGAAGTCTACTTGCTATTAATATGCCAATCTTTCTTCCCTCAGGCAGCTTGTGAATATCTCCATTTCTGTCTCACTTTCCCATTTGCTTCTGAAGATCTGAGTTCTGGAAGTAATCCTGATTGGGGAGAAAAAATAGACTATTACTGACTTGCTGTAATTTTGTGACATCATTGCCCCCTATTATGTTTAGAGTGATTAGAGATGTAACATTACATAACAGATTTGTCTGATATGCAGTGGAAAAGTGAACAGTAGTCAGTATGTGAACACAGCTGTTTGGATGTTGTCAGAATGGGAATGGTGATCAGAATGCAGCCGTTCGGCTGCCAATTGTCAATAGAGCTGTAATGGGATTTGGAAGCGCTTTCATTAGATTAGAGGTCTGCGGAAACCAAAGTTCAACTTGAACAAACAATAGGACAAAGATTGTTTTCATGATTGTGATTGTTGAATGTGTGCATTGTCTTTCACATGTCAGTCACTCTGACACAGAAAACTCTGAGTCCAAGAAGAAAGGGATTATGGGAAAACTATATAATACACCACACGGTCTGTCTGTCAAATGGAAAAAAGCCTCCCAGGACTGTGCTGGCTTAATGCATTAGTTCCAGGCCTCTAAGTACAAACTGATTAGATTGCAGTTACAGTCATAAGGCCGCTGTGTCTCCTCTGCCTTATCAGATTCAGGAAGGAACCACTCTGTCCATGGAACAATACACAGTACAATTCCCCAGTCAAGGGTGAAGATAGTCTCTCTGTGCAGAGTGCCATGCAACAGGTGCTTGTTGGTTGGTTGTAATGAACAGGAGTTGAAGTCCCATACCTGTTTCTGACCATCCTCAAGACCATACCCAAGTTCCATACCCAAGACCCATACCCTGTTCTGACCATACCCAAGACCATACCCAAGTCCCATACCCTAGATCCATACTCTGTTCTGACCATACCCAAGACCCATACCCTATTCTGACCATACCCAAGTCCCCTACCCTATTCTGACCATACCTAAGTCCCATACTCAGGTGTCAGGTTGGAACCCGAGTGTGCTATATTTTGTCAGCATACTTAACAGCATCATACTAAACGCTTTGACCTCGCGCCACTTTGTTGTTGTACAGAGCTGTCTGTCACCCTGACACGGACATCCCCATGCGTCTCTGTGAAGCTGGCTGCCCCTCTTTACCAGAACACTTAACATACCAGAAGCTTCCTTTCCATGCTGCTGATTTAAAGGGAGAACACAATGCTTGTCCATCCACTTCTCCTTCCTCAGGGCTAGCTGGCCAACATTATCTAATGTTTCAAAGACTTCCTTTTTAGCATTGCTATCAGTCATGGGTCACAGTCCCGGGGTCAGTTCTCTCATCTCTGACCCGAATGCCAAGACAGGCTGACTCCTGGGTTGAGTGAGCGAGTGCATCAGAGCACACCTCTGGGAACAGCCACCACCATAGCTGCGGTCAGGCTTGGAACCCAGACCACCACCACTGTCCAACAGGCCAACTGTTACTGCTACCACAAGCAATTCATTAATCATCTGCTAATTACAAACCTGACCTCCCCCCAACCCCACCCCCCAATAGGCCTTTGTCTAGCCTGGCTGAACCCGTAGGTCCAGTACGAGGCTCCAAAGCTTGTTTTAGACCCACTGGCTCTCGTCTTTTCTGGGGCAGAGTAAAAATATCCCCTGAGGAAGGTTTTTTTTTTCAGATGGAAAAACTCTGGAGGTGCGGATCATTTGGAGGTGACAGGAAATAAGCAGGAGGTTGTTGGCGAGGCTCTGAGGTGTTAGGGCTTGTGAAAAGCCCACTTGTGCTCCAGCAGACACTCACCCGCCTCACCCGCCAGCCTAGAGCCAGCTAACTCTGCGGTCAGTGTATCACTGACAGGAACCGTTTTCCACCAGGGGAAATTTCAGGACTAAATGAGTTAATATCCCTCATAATACCCAACACTGTTACCCCCTCCTCCCCATCTCTCTCTCCCTATCCCCTTTCTCTGTTTCCTTCATAGCTAAGCTGAACTCTGCTGCAGGCAACATACAGTGAGGTCTTAGGAGCGTTTTGGTTTGCCGTTTTAAATTACCATAGCTTTGTGGAGTCACTGGCACTTTTAAAGTCTCCTGAGAAACTTGACCTCCTCACCCCGGATGAACATCAAGGCAATCCATCACCTCTTAGAGGGGGTGCGTTTAAGGCAAACATAGAAAATCATGTTTTGACACCTCAGTTTATGTTTATCTGTGTGTGTGTGTGTGTGTGTGTGTTGTTTTTTCCCTCTTCAGCTGTGTCTTTCTGAGTGTGTAAAGAATGGATTTTCGTGGTAGACAATGTGAACGACCTTAGCCTCAGGAATGTGAGCAAGCGTCTCCACAGTCTCCTGCAGCTTCCAAAGACCACACTCCCATAGGTCCACTCGAGCCAATTTATTTTGTTTTCAATTTCTCCCCTCACCACTTTTGCTAAGAACCATCCACTTTTGCTCAGAACCATTCTCCATCCTCCAAGAAGGTGGTTCCGGAGGTCAAGGTTATTCCATTCACAGTTATTTTCTCAAGTTTTCCAATTACACCCCTGGAGCTTATTTTCTCTTCTTGAAGTTGACCCCAGACCCAGGCAAACATCTCAAGATGTCGCCTCAAGTGGAGCTCTCCTTGTCTTTGGAGAAATGATGAACTGAAGAGCTCAGCTTAGTGAGAAGAGAAGAGAGAGAGAGAGAGAGAGAGAGAGAGAGAGAGATACTGGGCATGTAAAGGAGCAGCTTGGAGATGAGTTATTTAGTTACCACGTTTACACAAGCCAATAGAGAGATGGGAGAAGCCAGGAAATTGAGAGAAGTCACAGCCTTACAGTCGTCACATAGTCGCACCTGAGGGTAACAGAAAGAGAGAGAGAGAGAGAGAGAGAAAGAGGTAATAATCGTGTGTCCAATTGTGAACGTCTCCCTCTCTCCCTGTTTGTCAATAGCGTGTTTGTTGGGCGCAGTGGTGGGCTTCCTGCTGATGGTGCGGGGGCCCCTCACTGTGGAACCAAAGCTAAACACACTCACCCAGAGATGCACCCACATGGCACAGCACTGGTGGCAAAACAGACAAAGTTGCCAGGGAAACGCTCATACCCTACTCAACCATTAGGCTGTCTTGCTCAGTCTCTAACATGCCCTACTTAACCGTTACCTTCTCTCTCTCTCTCTCTCGCTCAGTCACTCAATCACTTCATTACTTACTCTCTCTGTTTTTCCCCTCTTTTCTGTTTATTGTCCATCCTTTCTCTCACTCTCTTTCTCTGTGGTGCAGCTTTGCCGGAGTTCCCTGATGCAGGCCTGGAGGATGAGCACTGTCCGTTGGTCAGTGGCTGTGACCGGACAGGAGGAAAGTGCGTCTGTGACTCCCGACACTCGTGCCTGACCTCCTTTACCTACCCCGACAAAGAGGCTTGTGCCCGGGCCACCAAGTCAGGTAAGACTGGGGCCACCTAGGTGGAGGAGTGCGACCAATTCAGAAGATAACGAGCAAGTTAGGCCTGACTATTACTTTGTACTTCTGCATGAATGTAACCTCTTTACCCTCTTTATTCAGTTTTAAACGTGCACTTTATACTGTTCCTTTGTTTTCTTTTCTCCCATTGTTGTTTATTTGTCTGACCACCTGTTGATTTCTCTGTCCTCTGATTCGCCCTCTCCTCTCTCTTTCTTACACTCTCCCTGTTCTCTCTCTCTCCTCTCTCTCTCGCTCTCCTCTCTCTCTCTCTCTCTCTCTCTCTCTCTCTCTCCTCTCTCTCTCTCTCTCTCTCCACTCTCTCATGTCCTGCTCCAGAGGGGAGACGGCATGACCGTGAGCACCGTGAAAGGCACAGGGAGAAGTTTGTGGGACTGACCAACCCAGCCTGCTCCTTCTCTGGCTGCAACCTGACAGCCGACGGCTGCGCCTGCCAGTCCCAGAGCTGCCACGACCACTTCACCTACCCTGACCGCAGCCAGTGCCAGCAGGCCGCAGGTAGGCCCAAAGCTCCTCCCCTCTTGTTTCTCCCCAGCTCCTCTCCACTCCACGGCTATGCTCTGATCTCCTGTCCTCTCCAGTCCTCTCTATCCTCTCTTGCTCTCACCCGCTGCCAAGCCAGTGACCAATCACTACCCCTGATCGCAACAGAAACATACCGGCAGTCATGGTGCTAACCGCTAGACGCTAACCTCATCTGACTCACAGAGGGTGGCTCCCCATTATAAACACACACACACACACACACACACACACACACACACTGTACAATAACACTGGCAATTTTTTTAAATGGTCTGCTGAAAAGAGCCTGCTGCACATAAAAATGTCTTTTTTTCTTTGCCGAAGTGCTTTAGGGGAATCAAAGGATGGATGTGTTGCACAAAGTGTTTCTGCAGATGGCAGGAGTGTATCCCAAACTGCCCCTTGGAATATCTTTAAGTGTGTGTGTGTGTGCGTGTGTATGGGTGTGTGTGTGGGGGGGGTTACATTGTTGTGCACCCCGTCTGCCCCCACCCCTAAAGGCAAGGCTAGATGGCTCTCTGAGTGTTTTAGCAGGAGAAGTGTATCATGTGAGGCTGGACCTGTGTGTGTGTGTGTGTGTGTGTGTGTGTGTGTGTGTGTCGGAGCGTTGATGGATGGATGCTCCTCACGTTGGCCACAGCGGCGCGAATGATCACGAGGAATGGCTGGAGCCCAAAGTGGAGCCGCAGCCCATCACTCCCGGCTCTCTCTCCTTTTCATTTTGGCCATCTCTCTCTCTCTCTCTCTCTCTCTCTCTCTCTCTCTCCCCTCTCCCATCTATCTCCCTGTTCATTGCTGCTTTTAGACAGGCTGGCTCAGAGGAGGGGAAAAAGTGTCCCCTTGAGGAGTTAGGGTTGGGGTATGGTGAGGCTGGGAAGACACGTGAGAAGGCAGCAGAGACACAACAGCCACAGGAGCAGCACTTCCAGGAGCACTTACAGCACAGAGATAGAGAGAGAGAGAGAGAGAGAGAGAGAGAGAGAGAGAGAGAGAGAGAGAAGAGAGATAGAGCAGCAGTGAGGTGGCACAGAATGAAGTGTGTATGCGCTTTCTACCTGTACAGTAGAGGAGAGTCTGATAAAGAAAGACAAGAAATGCTGGAGAGATGTTGGTGTTTGCTGTTAAACCCCTTTATTCAACCATAATGGAGACAGAAAGAGAAAGGTATTAGAGAGAGGGAAATATTGAGGGATAGAAACACAGAGAGAGAGAGAAAGGGAGAGATAGAGAAAGAGCGAGAAAGAGGTAGAAACAGAACAGAAACCGAGATTGAGATAAACAGAGTGACGGAAATAGACAGAGCAAGAGAAAGTGTGAGAGGACGCAGAACAGTGGAAATATCTGGCTGTGTTGGCGCAGAAGCAGAGGAAGAGGAAGAGGAAGATGAGCACTCCAAACTAAAGCGCTCTGGTGCTGCTGGGGTTCAAATGGAGGCTGTCTCCTTGATGGATGTGTCTCTCAATGAGCCCTGTGCTTTAAAGCAGGTAGAATCTACTCATTCATCTCTTCTCTCCTCGTCTTTTCACCCACAACACAGGAGGCCTGCTATGCTGAAAAAGCAGATGTTCGCCTCTTATGTAACGGCTTCAGGGGAGAATAACAAAGTGTTTAAGGTTGTTTGGGTGTACTGTACACTGTAATATCGGATGGCGTAGGTTAGATAGT
>NC_063207.1:29593371-29733371 GCF_017589495.1 Alosa alosa
GACCCCACCCAAACACCCGTCAGCAGGCGTGAAGCCAGTGCTCCACAGCTTACATGAGAACCAGGCTGCGTAATAAACTGAGTCATACACACACATATGGACATACAGACCAATACACACACACTTCTCTCTCTCACACACACACACATAAACACATATAGTCTCCTATTAATAGACATACACACCAATACACACACACACACACACACCAGAGAAAAAAAAGCGTTGCTGTTGGAGTGCAGCTGTTGTAAGACAGCTTTGTTCTGCGCTGAGCGGCGTCCAGAGGCGGCGGGCGAACAGAACTCACATTGTGCACTTTTTCCATGAGCACCGGCACTTGGGCCATGAGCAGCGCAGAGCAGAGCAGAGCAGAGGAGAGGGAGCAGAGCAGAGAGCAGAGCAGAGCAGAGGAGAGGAGAGGAGAGCAGAGGAGAGCAGAGGAGAGCAGAGGAGAGGAGAGCAGAGCAGAGCAGAGGAGAGCAGAGAGAGCCCACCACTGACTGGGAGGGCCACCGCCACCAACACCACCACCCCCCCAGCCCTACATCCACCTCCACCTCCACCTCCACCTACACCTCCACCTCCACCTCCACCACCACCCTTGCCCCTGCCCTAACCGCCCCCCGGAGAAGACTGTCGGCCTTGTGCCCTCTCCGGGGGAAAAAGAGAGAGAGAAAGGGGGGAAACAGAAAACTCATTTCCAAAGAGGTGTTTTTTCTTTGATGAATGAGTTTCAGAGAAGCCATCTGTATGCATTGTTTACAGTAGTCTGTTCAGCAGCAGTAAAACAATTACTCAACCTATCTTCTTAGGACTGCCCCCCCCACACACACACACACACACACACTACACCCCAGTGGACCACCCCAACACACACAAACACACATATACACATGCATACACACACACACACACACACACAGGCTGCTAACCATGCTCATCAATAGATGGTGTGTTTCTGTGTGTTAGGGGGGTCCTTGGAATGCAGTACTGGTTCAGTTTCTATGATGTAGGTATGGTCGTATTTCTGCGTGTGACTGTTTGTGTATATATGACAAAGTGTGTGTGTGTGTGAGTGTGACCCAGCCTATTTAACAGACCCCATGCGTTTCTGTTGCCAGGAGCTCTGTAGTGTTTAATCATTCCAGCAGCAGCCCATTTTGGGCATGTCTCCTTTTTCTCTCTCTCTCTCCCTCTCTCTTGGGCAGGCAGAATGGATTGATCAGGCATGCCAAATGAGGCCTTTGTGCCATTGTTTGCGCAGCCTGGAGAATAGCCACTATTGTGACGCAGAGATTGCTCCTGTGGCCGCCGACTGGCTAATTACCCCCACTCCTGCACCCCGAGAGAACACACACACACACACACACACACACACACACACACACACACACACACACACACACACACACACACACACACACAGTACATACAGACACAAACTCATACACGCTCACATGCTCACAACACACACAAAACTACATAAACACTCATACACCCTCAGTGCATACAAACATACAAAGACATGCCCCCTCCTCCCACACCCACACGCATGGTGGCAGTTGTCAAACTCATCTGTTGTTCAGCTCACTCCAGCCCCCTCCTATCTCTTTGTGCTGGCTTGCTATGTCCTTAACTGTCTCCCAACAATTACTATAATTGGACCACCATGGTTTGTACGGATTGCTCAAATTACACTCATTTGAATGACAATGGCTAGTTTTCCAGATAGCTTTTGTGTGTGTGTGTGTGTGTGTGTGTGTGTGTGAGGGGTCTCTCTCTTCCTCAAATCCCCCACAGAGGTCCTGTGAGAGAGTGTTTGTGATGATCCAACGCTGGGATGATTATGTTTAATGGAAACATTATGTAACAGATGCTCTTGGTATTGTTCCCCTAGTCTCAGTTCAGTGCTTCATTAAGGCTCGACTGGGCCTGGTTGTACACAAAACCATATAACTCGTCTGCAACCGGCAGCCAAACAAACTAGTGTTTGTGTGTGTGTGTGTGTGTGTGTATGTGTGTGTGTGTGTGTGTGTGTGTGTGAAGAGGTGAGGGGCAGGCAGAAATGCATCAGGTGACTGAGAATTTCAAAGTATTAGGCTTGAAACCGTTGGAAATGGTAATTTCAAGGATGTGTGTGTCTGTGTGTGTGTGCATTGGGGTTATGTGTCTCAAAAATCTGAAAACACTCCTTTACTCTCTCTCTCTCTCTCTTTCTGTATGACACTATTCAGGCTTGTCAATGCAAGCTTTGTGGCCAGCCCACACTGTTCCCAGGTCTCCTGTGTAAATGGGGCCGAGCTGCAGATACCTCAGCCTGCTGCTGTGTTTATTCAGCGCACACTCCTTCATCCTCAACCTCATCTGTCCTATTTCTTACCCAAATATGAAGCCCTTGCCCTATTTACCCCCTCTCCACTCTCCTGTCCTCTGTCCACTCCTCTCCACTCTCCTCTCCTCTGTCCACTCCTCTCCACTCTCCTCTCCTCTGTCCACTCCTCTCCTCTCCTCTCCTCTGTCCTCTCCTCTCCTCTGTCCACTCCTCTCCACTCTCCTCTCCTCTGTCCACTCCTCTCCTCTCCTCTCCTCCACTCTCCTCTCCTCTGTCCACTCCTCTCCCCTCCCCTCCTCTCCTCTCCTCTCCTCTGTCCCCTCCTCCTCTCCTCTCCTCTCCACTCCCTCCCCTGTCCTCCTCTCCTCCTCTCCCTCCCTCTCCCTCTGTCCTCCCTCTCCCTCTCCCTCTCCTCTCCTCTCTCCACTCCTCTCCCTCTCCTCTCCCCTCTCCTCTGTCCACTCCTCTCCTCACTCCTCTCCTCTCCTCTCTAAGGTTCACCTGTCTCCTTCTCACACTCTGGGGTTTCACTCTCACACAAACACACACACACACACACACACACACACACACACACACACACACACACACACACACACACACACACACACACACACATACACACACACGCTTGCTCTCTCACTCTCTGGTT
Organism: Alosa alosa; assembly: GCF_017589495.1. NCBI lineage: Eukaryota > Metazoa > Chordata > Actinopteri > Clupeiformes > Clupeidae > Alosa > Alosa alosa. The sequence goes on from NC_063207.1 coordinate 29,596,356, forward strand.
CGCTCCTCAGACATTGACTTTCCCAGCCGCCTCCATTTGTCTCACGCTGACATGAAACTGGCGCTGCATGCTGTAAGGTAGGAAGGCTAACATGCCACAAGTGTGCGCGGGGACGCACCACTCCGCCAAGAAAGCCCTGTCCACTCACACCCGCTCCTCTCACTCCAGCGTTTGAAAGCTTGCAAGGACCTGAGAGATGGTCAAGGGGGATGTCCAGTGTTGGCCATCACCGTGGTGCTTCATTGAGACGAGGACTTTTTATTCGATTTACCATCTGGTGGGAAAGACCTGGGGGATCCGTTTACAGGACCTGAAATGTCAGGCTGCCTGGTACATCCTCTGACTGGGTCAAGTTGCAGGCCCTGCCATGCCATGGGAAGCAGCTCAAAGAGAGAGACAGAGAGAGAGAGAAATGGGCAGAGAGAGATGGAGAAGGAGAGAAAGTAATTTTGCACGCAGTAATAATGTTCCTACTGTATCTCCATTTGTTTCTGCTTGTCACCAAGCTTTGAACAACACAATATTGTGAGGACCAAAAGGGAAGTAGAGGAAAGCAAGGAAAAAGGAAAAGCAAAAAGGAAAAGAGAGAGACAGAGAGAGGGGAGGGGGGAGAAAAACAAACCCAGGAAGGCGACCAGTGGATGCCACCAGCCGCAGGAACTCACTCATCCTATCCCCTTATGATGCAATTTTCCTTTCTTCCGGATTCTTCCGCAGGCCAGCTAGATTCTAAGGCTCAGCCCACACCATCCTCCTCCTCCTCCCACCCCCACCCCTACCATTAACCATGAAGGTTTCATTTGCCCCTCTTACGAGCCAATTAGGTATTTATTAGTTTTGAGACATTCCTGCTCCTAGAGAACTGGCAAAGAGGCACCCATACTCACACACACACACACAAACGTACGCATACACATACATGTACATGTACACACACGCAGGCACACATGCATACATGCACACACACACACACACACACACACACACACACACACACACACACACACACACACACACACACACACACACACACACACACACACACACACACACACACACAACATCTCCTAGTTCCCAGTCACAGATCTCATCAATCAACCTCACTGGGGCCCCGACGCTCCTCTTGACTTGTCCAGACACCAGACACACACTAGTCCCACTAAATAACTATGTACGTACACTGTGTTTAAGAGGAGCAGAGAAGGGTGTGTGTGTGTGCTCATGAGCCATCATTTTTCATGTGTGTATCACTATGTGCAGTGTATGAGAGAGAGTGTGTATGCACTGTATGTGTGTGTTTGTGTGCTGGAGGGGGTTTGAGGAGGGTGTACGATCTGTGAAACGACTTAGCCGTTGACAATTATAGGACAGGACGTCTGTCTGTGCGGCGCGCTCTCCTGTGCTCGGGGGCGCCGTGCACACATTACGCTGCCACGGCAGACCCAAAATAAACAGCAGCAAAGGCCAGCGTAACCCAAGCTTTGTGAGCTCGCTACTGTTCCCCCCACAATGGCGGCATAGACGGGGGCCGCCGCACTTTTCTTTTCCTGAACGCCTTCCAAAGTACACCCAGGAGCCTTGTCCCCACCCCACACACACACACACACACACACATATGCACGCACACACACACATCCCCCGCACCCCCTAACAAGGGTATCGGGACGATTATGTACACAGTGTGTGAGCAGGAGAGCGATTCCCAAGGCATGTGGGGTGCTGGGGGGTGCCAGGCACACAGACACAGGAGGGGACAGAGAGAGAAAGTGAGAGGATTTATAGTGAACGAGTAAAATGAGTAAACGCACAATGGAGAGAGAGTGACTGGAAAGAAAAAAGAGAATCCAAGAGAGGAGTAGTAGAAGACGTTGAGAATGAGATGAGAGAGGAGTCATAGAAGACGTTGAGAATGAGATGAGAGAGGAGTCATAGAAGACGCTGAGAATGAGATGAGATGAGGAGTAGTAGAAGACGTTGAGAATGAGATTGAGCAGCAGAGTGGGGCAGTGAAGGGGCAGTGGCAGAGAGAGGGGGATGTATATGTTTGGAGTCTTAACGGCGCCCGCTGTGTGGGGATCAGGGGCAGGAAGTGGTGAAATCCCTGTGCTGCCCCGTCTGCCGCTGGGATCTCCCGCCCAGGATGCTGTAAAGCTGTCAGAGCCTCGGCAGCCCCAGACCCAATGAGCGCTGGCACCATCATGGAACATGAGCAGTTTCTGTACACCGTCATCATCACAGCAACCACCTCTCTTCTCTACCTCCACCTCAACTGCCACTCTTTCTCTGTGTTTCTCTCTCTTTTCCTCTCCTCTCCTCCCCCTCTCTCTTACCCCAGAGTGAACAGTATGGCTACTGTCTCCGGCTGAGTGAAGTGGAAAGAGCTGTTAGTGAATGGATGGGGTCAAGGACTGTTATTGGATGTGTTTCTGAATGAGTGTGTGTGTGTGTGTGTGTGTGTGTGTGTGTGTGTGTGTGTGTGTGTGTACATGGATATGCTTTGGTCTGGTCTTGTGTGTTCGTGTGACTGAGTCCTGATTCTCATGGGTGTGTCTGTCTGTGGATGTGTCTGTGTGTGTGTTTACATTTGTATGTGCTCATAGGTGTACGTGGGTGTGACTCATTTTCTCTCTCTCTCTCTCTCTCTCTCTCTCTCTCTCTCTCTCTCTCTCTCTCTCTCTCTCTCTCTCTCTTTCTCTACCCCTCTTGATCACTCTTTCCTCCTCCTTTCTCTCTCCCTTCCCCCACTTTTCTTCTCCCTCTGCCCCCCCCTCCTCTCTCTCTCTCTCTCTCTCTCTCTCTCTCTCTCTCTCTCTCTCCCCCTCCCTCCCTCAGAGGAGCTGAAGTGTGTGGGCATCACGTGTCCACCCCTGGCCACGCCTGATTGCCCTGGGGACTCGGTGCTGACGCTGGGCTACATGCCACCAGCCGCCTGCTGCCCCTCCCTTCCCCCCCGATGCACCTGTGGCACGTGCCCTCCGCCCCCCCTCTGCCCTGCTGGCCAGAAGGCTGTACCCCTCCACCAGGCCACCGGTGCACCCGGCGACTGTTGCCACGACTACGAGTGCCAGAGAGGTAGGGTGCTACTACCCAGCCAACCAACACAACAGTGATGCAGTCTAACAGTCATAAATATATTCACATATGTAAAGTAGTTTATGCATATACCATGGGGGCTATGAAGTTAGTGTTATGTTAGAGTTCATTATAGATTTTTGTGCTTACACTGCACTTGCTATATTCTGGAGTGAACTTCTACCCAGTCTAGACTGAAAACCAACACTTCCCATGTGTACTGTCTTGAGCATAAATTGAAACTGTTTATTAAGGTGCGTAATATATGGACAGAGAGTTTGTTATATAGTGGAGTGAACTTTCAATACATCTGGATACGCCAGGCAGAGCACATGCTCTGAATACACTGCATACTCTGTGCTACTCATGAATGTTATGAATGCATACCATTATATTTACAACCTTGGATGGTGGTGTTGGTTCAAAACATTGTGGTTTCAAGAATCTTGTCTGCTGCTTTGGAACTTCTTGTATGCATGCAGGCACACACACACACACACACACACACACACACACACACACACACACACACACACACACACACACACACACACACACACACACACACACACAAACACACACACAAACACACACACTCATACTAGTATAATGTATAAGTTTGTATGTATATAATGGTGATATGGTGGAGCATGGTAGGGCACGGTTTGATATTTGATTTTTTGGACAAGTCAAGAGTCTGCTCAATCCCACTCTATTCACACCATGTACTGTATGGAGTGTGTGTGGTCATATGGATTCCTGTATGAATTAATGTATTTGGATTCCTATCATTGCTAACTCTCCCTCATGAAACCATTGACTCAGTGAGCTCTCACCCTGCTGACCAGCACTGGGCCAAGTCAGGGCCAGAACTGGGCCAAGTCCTGTGCTGGGCTCAAAGGCAAGGTTGGGAACACTGCAGTATTTACAGCCAGGCTGGGACTCACTCTGTCACGGCCCTGTGGCGAGAGAAGAAGCTGTGTTTGTTACTTTGGGACGGGGGTGAGAGGCGTAGTCACAAACAAACAAACTGACCTGGGGTCAGACAGGTCCCCAATCAGAGAGGCCTTATGAAGCCAGAGGAGCAGAGCTGGACTGGGAGTGGACTGGGTGGAGTACAGGCCAACAGCACACTACCCTTCTAATGGGGATGGAGAGAAGGAGGGAGAGAGGGAGAGAGGAAGGGGGGAGGGAGGGGAGGAGAAAGGAAAAGATGGATATGAGAGAGAACGAGAGAACCCCTGACGAAAAGAGAGAAAAACAGACATAAGGAGAGAAGGGGACAGTGAAAGACAGAGTTCTAAAGTTCAGAGAGCAGCGTGTTGTACAGTGAGAAGAACACAGAAAGGGGGATCAGAGTGAGATGAGAGAGATAGAGAAAACAGAAAGAAAGACAGAAGAGACATACAGAGAGATAGAGAGGAGAGAGAGGAGACAGATAGGAAAAAAGAGGAAGGGAGATAGAGATAGCAGAGACAGATGGAGAAAGACACAACCACAGGAGGGAGAGCCAATGAGAGACAGATCAGATGGAGGAGGGAGGAGGGAACCCCGTCCTGTTGTGCCGTGCCAGTACACTGTGCTCTGGTGGTAGGGAGTGGACCCTGGTCCAGTACGCTGTGCTCTGTTGGTAGGGAGTGGACCCTGGTCCAGTACGCTGTGCTCCGTTGGTAGGGAGTGGATCGGGACCCCGGTCCTGTTTACTCTGCGCTAGCTGCAAATATTCACTGTTTTACCAACAGAACAAATTCCCATTCTGGCCCCCGCGCCTTCCCCTAAATGTGTGCCGTGTCCTGGAATTAATGGACTTAACGAGCGTGGTGACCAGAAAGTGCTTAGGCTACCAGTCCTGCTCTCCCCTGCAGAAGTGCAGTGTCAAAGAGTTCCTGTCTATTGCACACGGCCGGAGGGAGGGAGAGAGAGGGAGAGGGGCAGAGAGAGAGAGAGAGAAAGAGAGAGTGAAAGAGAAAGAGGGTGAGAGAGGAAGAGAAGGAATAAACAGATGGAAGGAGAGAGAAAGAGAGATAAGTGAGCGAGAGACCAGGGGAGAGAGAGAGATGGAGAGTGGTCAGTGGGGGTGGTATTTTTAGGGGAGAGCAGAGGGGGAGGTTCAGCGGTTCATGTATGGGAATGCTTTTTGTGTGCACTTGAGGCAGGTTAGTTGGATGGATGGGTGGGCGAGCCTAATGGTTTGGGCCAGGGGCAGGTTGAAGATGGTGGGGCCCTGAATGGCTGGCCTGTAGGGGCTTGTAGGGGCCGGTGGGGGCCACTAGGGAGCGCGGGGGTCCGATTGGGGTCGTTGTTTGGATAAGCAGTGTCTGCCACTCCTGGGGCTCCAGCCTCACGCCCTTTGTTGCCTCTCGGCGCTGGTGTTTAGTACCCACATGACTGCACCCCAACACACACACACACACACACACACACACACACACACACACACACAGCTAAGACACTGGCCAGCACACACCACTGGGTGCTTGTGGGGTTGCTGTATCAGGACACACTCACTCTTCCCTGTGTGTGTGTGTGTGTGTGTGTGTGTGTGTGTGTGTGTGTGTGTGTGTGTGTGTGTGTGTGTGTGTGTGTGAGAGAGAGTGGCAGAGGACCATCAGCTGTCTACTGGTTCTATTAGCCTTCAGCAAAATAAAGCACTCTTCTTCCCTTCTGTTTGCATGTATGGTTGTGTTAGTGTTGCCACAATATTTGGATTTAGTTCTCTTCATCCAAAGTTGAATTACAGTTTAGAATAATGAATTGTAATTCATTAAGAGAATATCACGCTGTAAGTCTCTTTGACATCATGTTCTGTTAAGTGTGTAGCAAGTGCAGAGCTACAGCATGTTTACAGTAGAGGCTTATGAGTGCAGCAGGACACAAAACATCCTTTGTTAACGTTCTGCATTTGACTGGCTGGCTATGGGAAATCATAAACACACATGACTTGAGGTGGCTTTTTTCTCTCTCGTGTAATAAATGATTGGGCAGTTCCAGCCAACTAATCATCAAACTTAATCACTTTGCATTGCGTGCAGTTTTGTCCACAATCAGTAAAATGTGGTGGAATAAGGCAGAAAGCATGCCTGGAATCCCATTAGTGGTGTGTGAGGTTTTTATTTTTTGTCGGGGTGGGGATTAGTGTTAACAAACACTGCAGAAATCACATATGTGCGCATCCTGTCAAGTGACGTCCTATTGTTTTCCGTAACGTTGCCTTTTGATTCTAGCCTCTGCAAAAAGCTTATGGAATTTTCTCTGCTGCTTGGTCTTGCTGCCAGAGCCAGAGTCTTCCCTTGTTTAAATGCTATGTGGAACGGGGGCATGATGGGGTTCAGGTGATGGAGGGTGTTGGAGGAGGATGCAGAAGGGTGTTTGGGGGGGTTGAGGAAAGAAGCAAACCCCTCACATTACTTTCAACTCAGTGATCCCACCTGCTTTGTGTTAGAGGCAGCAAACTGGTCCAGGCGAGTTGAAGGGGTCAGCGGCATGCTTTGGATCTACAGTGAGGAGTATGGTCCACAGATGCTCAAATCACAGCCTCAGACAGAGAGAGAGAGAGAGAGAGAGAGAGACAGTGAAGGCTAGAGAATCAAAAAAAGAGAGAAAATAAAATAGAAGACAGAAAGAAAGAAAGAAAGAAAGAAAGACAGACAGAGAGAACTCTGCACCCATTTATCTGCCACTCAAACGGCACTTTCCTCTCTTCCGACATATATTAAAACCTCCACCCACCCTTCCCTTCTTCCTGTTACATAACACACCCTATGACTGGCTATCATTGTTTTGGGGCCGCACTCATTGTGCATAACTAGATGAGTGGACGGGCTTCACTTCCATGGGAGAACGGACACCTCCTGTCCATCATGTGTGTCCCTTTGAAGTAGTGTTATATCACGGAGCTTGTCACAGAAAAACAAAACATTTTCTATTGCACAGATGCATGTTGCATTCCGTATTCAGTTTATGCAAAGTGCAACTTTGTTTAGTGTTTTCGTTTGATCCAGCACTCTGAAAATTGTGATAAAAAGATTGAGGGAAGCCTGCTCCCATTCTTTTTGTTTAGGTCCATTAGAGGGACCCAGTGAAGAGTTTCTAGGGCCCGTCAGGGGCCTCCTCTCAGGGGCCTCCTCTCAGGGACCACTCTGTACCATGCTATGTTGAGCTGTTGTTGCTTGGTGGGTTCCAATGATGGATGGGGGAGCACTTCTGCACTGGACAGATCCTCAAAGTGATTTTAAAACCGCACCGACTTTTCAAATGAAATGCTAAATGAAAGGCATTTAAATCAAGTCAAGTCAAGTCACATTTATTTATATAAAGTTTTTACAGAGTGCAACCCAAAGATTTTAGAATGTTAGAGCAGAGAGAGGCAAGCAGTCAGATGTAATCAAAATGGCACTGAATCATATGTCACAGTCCCATATGTGAGTGTCTACATGTGTGTGACTGTGGTAGTGGTTTGGTGGTAGTGTGTGTGAATTGGTGGTTGGTGTGTATGTAAATGTATGTATCTATGTACAGTATGTTGTGTATTTTTAGTGTATGTATATTTATGTTGTGTATTTTTTAGTGTATGTTTATGTTGTGTGTATTAGTGTTATGTGTGCTATGTATGTATGTATGTATGGAGAATGCTTGCACGTTTGTATGTATGTTGTATGTTTATGATATGTGCATGTGTGCTATGTACTGTACAGAATGTATGGAGAATGCTTGCAGGTTTGTGTGTGTGTGTGTGTGTGTGTGTGTGTGTGTGTGTGTGTGTGTGTGTGTGTGTCTGTGTGTCTTGTATGAGATAGCGAGAGGTGAAGAGGGGGACACGGCCTGGGCCCCGGCGGGAACATTGCGTGCGTGCGTTCGCTCGCTCGCTGCTCGCTCGCCGCCCGCTCATCGCCCGTTGTTATCGGTCTCCAGTGATGCGTGCGGCGGCCATTGTTCGGCGGGCCCCGAGCCCCTGAGACAGCGGAGGTTTCCGGTGCTTAGCACTGGGCCGCCTGCCGCCTGCGGCTCAGCCCGCCAGCCCTCCAGACCACTCGCTCTGGCCCCTGCTCCTGTTTTCTTTAACCCAGCGCACCGGCTACAAGACTTCACATAGCACCGCCACATTCCCGCAAACCAGGCCTGACTTCATTGTTTGGAGCCTGTAAGCCCCCCCACCCACTTGCCTCTTAAGCTTCAGAAAACTGCTGACCCCACAGAAAAAAAAGAGGCAGTGAAAAAACAGAGAAAACGCGGAGCACGAAAGGACACTAAATCACTGGTCTGCTTAATATGGACCCAGTGCTGTTAGCCCACTTAAGAGTCTAGACTTTTATAGATAATACAAAAATCAATTAGGGTGCAGCGACAGACACAGCTCAGCTTAATCATTCAGTCATCACTGATACCACCTTCTTGTCATGTACAAATAGCACTATCATCCATAACGTCTGTCTTTACTGACGGTTCAGTGTCTGGGCTAATTCTTTTGAGATTGATGCGCGACTGTCTGAGTTGCCATGGCGCCAAGCAGTGGCATCTTGGAATTCTTGGCCGAGGGCGGGGGCGCTTTGGCAAGCATGCACAGCCAATCACAACATTTGCTACACTTCATCTGGAATGTTACGGTTGGCGCTGACCCACCTCCCACTCTATCAAAGCCAATGAACAACAGCAAAAGGCTTTTTGTTATACTTTTCTCCTAGTGTTTGAGATTTGGCTGGTAACTCTGAACTGTGACGACATTTCACTGATAATACTCCACTTAAGTTGATTAATATCAGTTAAGAAGCCAGCAGCTAGAAACCCATAACTCACATTCATCAGGTCTTCTCCTAGAAGAGACAGCGACTGGTTGAACGAACCTCCAAATTTCAACTAAGCATTTTAGACCAGACTAACCACGGAGTTTTGGATTCTGGAAACCACACGGCCATAAAATATGTGCTGCTTATTTAGTCGTAAGTTGTGTTTAGATAAAAGTGTTCATAGATCACAGATGAGTGAAGATATTTTTAGATCAGAAGTCGAGAGAGGTTTAATAAAGTGTTATAAGGAAGGAGCAGTATACTAGATGTTTCTTTGAATCTATTTGCTTACTTTTCCAAGAACCTCCCTGGATTGTGCAAACTTTTGAATTTCTCAAACGTTTGTATTGCTCCCTTTTCCCTGTTGTTCTCTGCAGTCTCACCTAAATGTTCTCACAATGGCAAGGAGTTCTCGGAGGGCGAGGTGTACCGCATGGATGCCTGCTGGCTGTGCCAGTGCCGTGGCGGCATCTCCTTCTGCTCCAAGGCCGAGTGCGCCAAGCTCGACTGTGACAACTTCTACATCCCCGAGGGAGAGTGCTGCCCTGTGTGCATAGGTACGATGATGACATATATGCCCAAACACACACACACAACACACACACACACACACACACACACACACACACAAATGCATACACTAAATTTGTGTGAGTAGAGCTGCAACAGTTAATCAATTGAAAGAACCGTAAGCGATTCTGGATGACATCACGGTCAGAGACGGTTGATAGGTTGAAGGTAACTAAAGAATCTTTGTCCCGGTGGTCCTGTCCTTCCTTTCGGTGAGGCTGGAGCAGTGTGGTGTTGGTTTAGGCCATAGGCTTGCTCCACTTTGATGGAATGGAGGACTAGTAGACAAGATATTTTCTGAATGTGACAAAAAGTGTGTGTGTGTGTGTGTGTGTGTGTGTGTGTGTGTGTTTGTGTGGATGTGATGTTGTCATTACCATCACCTGTTCCTGGAGTACCAGAGTACTCCCAACACAGAGGTCATGGTTTCACATCAGAATGAACAGGCACTGATTAAGCATGTATCATCATTGCACTCGAAATACACATTACATACACTAGGCATTCACAAGTCTTTATGTAGAAGTCTTAAACAACTGTACAGTACAAAATCCAGACATCTGGATTCATGACTAGAGCTTGCATTGCTGGACCTAGTGCCCAGCTCATAATGAGCCACAGATTGCATTGCTCACGTGCCCTCACTTCTAGACTGTAGGATTCCTACATGGCAGCAAATTGCATGGTAGCATAGGCACCAAGTATGATTTCCTGTGAGCTGTATCTGGATGCCTTCAAACTGCATACATATAGACAGACAATATCCTGCTGCTGTAGGCTATGTTACACATATATAGAGTAGCTGTATGTTTAAGGGCTGGTGTTGTTATTATGTGATATTACCCGATATACTGATTTAACTCTAATTCGTTCTGCATTCCCACTGAAAAGGACGGTACATGTCAGGGGGACAAGGAGGCTTGTGATTGGATGAACTGTGAAAGGAGACTTCTGGTTGGATGAGTGGTGAAAGCAGGGAAGGAGCTGTATGGGAAGTGTTTATGTGTTACAGTAATATGTTAACATGTGGGCATTTAGATGCTGATACACACCCACTCGCACACACAATCTCTCAAATATACCCCCTGCAAACTCCACTGTGTGGTAGGGGAGATTCTTTGTCAGCACCCATAAACAGACTTGCTCTACTTCTCTCTACCTGAGTTGCCACTCAGGGCACCTTAATCATGAATACACACACACACACACACACACACACACACACACACACACACACACACACACACACACACACACACACACACACACACACACACACACACACACACACACACACACACACACACGGTGCTTTCACCTTAATGCCTGCTGTTTCAAGCCAGCTGTGTGCCCCAGTCGTTAACATGCCCCAGACACAAGGGCCCGCAAATGTGTGAACCAAAACAGGCTCTCTGGTGGAGCGCTTTGGCGTATAAACCTCCGGATCTGAGGGGGCTCGTTTCATCAGCCATGGACTGCACGGGTGGCTGGAAGGACAGGCCTACCTCCTGCCTGCCTGATGCCCTTCCCCCTTAGCCTGCACACACACACACACACACACAAATACAGGTAAAGTAGTGAAAAATGGGAAACATCTTTCTTATCCTTCCATATTCTGATCTATACATACAGTACATACAGTACAACCCCTCAGTGCAGTAAGTTGGCACCTGAGTGCACAGGCATGGACTATAGGCCATACAGTAGAGTATAAAGCACCTGGTTGTGGAAGACCATGTGGCACACACACTGTGTGTGTGTGTGTGTGTGTGTGTGTGTGTGTGTGTGTGTGTGTGTGTGTGTGTGTGTGTGTGTGTGTGTGTGTAGCAGCCAGGCCAGGCTAAGGGTTACTGAGGGACAGAATCTGCTGCGCACCTGGACTGCACCAGCTCACTCTCCACCATGCTCACCGTGACGACTGGGAATGCTTTCATCTCCACACACTCACACACTCAGCCCTCCGGCTGCTCACACACTCACACTCTCGCTACAGGGACTCCGAGACTCATGAGCAGTGCATTCTGGGCTGCATGGCTGGCTCAGTCACTGTGTGTGGAGGACCGGGGGGATCTATCTGTGCTGTTTATATATATCAAACTCACCTCTGATTATGGGGTGTTAAAACAAAAAGCAAAATCTGATCTTAATAAAGATTTCAGTGTTGCAGTTTTTTGCTAGGGCTCTGCCATTTACCATTGCCAGTTCTCACAATAGAAGAGACCTGTCAGCAGTTCCAAATTAGATCCATTTGTTTTAATGTTTTCACTGAAAGTAATTTAATATTTATAGAATGGTCAGCCCTCAAAATAATTGTAATAACACAACAAACAACAATAAAAATGAAATGAAAAAAATGTACTGCCTGTCTTGACATTGACTCCAACTGTAATAGTAGAGTGCTGTAACAGAGAGGTAAGGCATGGGGCTTTCCTGAGGTGAAGTCAGGTGAACAGGAACCAAGAATCCTGTGAAGCTAAATCAAACTTTAGTAGGAATACATTTCCATGCACTCACAATAACCTGACTGCCTGCCAAAAGGGGTGAAAGTTGTTGTCTGTCAAAGTTATAGGCTTTTAATGCTAAACTCATGTTTGCCTGGCCTTTGCCAAGTTTGGGCTGTGTCCTTATCAAGCACTGCCTTATGGGTCAAATGTACGCAGGCAAGCCCGCTACTGGGGTCAGAGTGCATCGAGGCAAGATGATTTAGTGGTCTGTATTTTGCACTCGTTTCCCACTGAGGTATAATAACCCCCGGGGTCTTGTGTGTGTGTCTTCAGTCGGTGCATGAGAGCAATGAGCCGTGCACTGAGAAACAGATCATTGAGAACGAGAGCTGGAAAATGAGGAGCAAGGACCACTGGGGGCAAGGGAGAGAGAAGAGGAAGAAAAAGATAGAGATAGACAGAGAGAGAGAGAAAGATAAAGAGAAGTAAAGACACTTCATTCTGAGTGTAATTGCACCCAGATGGAAAGAGACACACAGCAGCCAACTCTTTGCTGGAATCAGGCAAACAACCCTACCCCAAAGAGACACACACACACACACACACACACACACACACACAGAGATACTCACACACGTATATGCACTCACACACTCTTATAATTGTCTCATAGTATATACAAATACCTGATATGTTCATGCAAACTCAAAACATATTTATAGATGCAGACATATATTAGACTACAAACATATACTCCAAAACAAGCACATGGATATGCAGTGACTTTCAGACCCAAGCAGTCAGACAGTTACAGATCAACTCTTACACACATGCGAACGCACATGCATACTTGGCTGCACACATTCACACACATACAGAACCCATAAACAGTGACTGAAACAAACCTGCCCTATAGAGACATATACACACACACCCATACACACTGACAGTTATACACTCACACACCTACTGTCCCTCTTTTTCTTATACACACACATTTCAAAAACTCTCACACAGTTTACTCACATACACCCACACACACACACACACACCAAACAAGCTCACCCTCTACCAACAAAAGGCCTCAGTGATATCTGGATAACAGCCTGCCTCTGTTGTCAACAAAATAGCCCCAATTATGCTCCATTCATGGGAAACACTGACACATTAAACACACATGTCCCAACCCTCTGCGGCACAGGCCAGCGCAGTGGAGCAACATGGCAGGACAGCTCTCCAGGTCCTCATTACACATTTGGCTTCACTTAGCAGCTGTCCAGCACTTCAAACGCTCACATTGGGACGCTAATAATTCCTTATGCGGGCTGCAGCTACTCCGGCCGGAGAGAGTGAGAGAAGAGAAAAAGCAACTGTATTTGTCCTGGCTAAGGACATGAACTTGTGACCTGTATACTGTCAAGAGCATTTTCTGTTCCTGGGCACAGAGATTTCAGTGTCTGATCATAATGTCTTTTTCTAATAGTTACAATATATTCTTCATGTCTGTTTCTAATGTATTTGTAAACATATTTGTCAATCTCTTAATATTTCTTAATGCACATGTATATTCTTATTCTCTGTTTAATTACCGTAACATTGGTAATGTCAATGTCTAATTTAATATGTTCATTTGGCTGGTTTCCCATTCATAGTCTAAGCCTTGTGCCGGACTAAAAGAGAACTAATTAAGATCTCCATTGAAACAAGCTTTAGAACTAGGCTGAATCCGTGTATGGGAAACAGGTCCGTTATGTCTGTTTGTTTATCTGTAATGTGAAATCTTTGACTGTGTCCTCTCTTCTGCAGATGTCGAGCTGTTGTCTCGTGACAGTACCAAGGCGAGCTGCTGGGTGAACCACAAGCTGCGTCAGCATGAGGAGCAGTGGAAGGAGGACGACTGCACCTTCTGCCAGTGTGTGGATGGGGACCCACACTGCACTGCCATGGCCTGCAAGCAGAGCTGCCAGAACCCAGTCAAAATACCAGGAGAGTGCTGCCCCTTTTGTGAAGGTGCGTCATGGAAGGCATTTATCGTTCTGACACTTCATAGGGTGAAAATGGTGAAAAAAAGACATGGTTTAGTGCCAGTTTAAGGCATAACAATGACAAAAACAGCATTTCGCTGTAATTTTAATAAACAATAGCTAAAGAAATATTACTTTGCCACCATCATCTCATTAATTCATCATTTTAGTTAGTTTTGTTCACTGATGGCGATGGTTGCTAAGGTAAAAAAAAGCCATACTTTTAACCAACAGTGCCACAACCGTGGTCGAAAACGGTAAAAAATGTACAGATTCACAAACTTTGATGTCTCTTGGCACACATCAGATGCCATGGGCGAGTGTTGGAATATATGTGAATACTGTACATATTAGAGGCTTTAAAAACATTGTAATTGTATGTGTCTGTTTGTGTATTTAAATTATACACATTTTCACACAACACATTCTTTTGGTGTTAATGAGTAACATTACAGCAATGACTATTCTCAAATACATGACAATGATCATTCCCAAATGTCTAAGTTGTAAGCAATCAGTGACATTTACACAAACACGCAGTAAAGCACATACTCACATGCATAAAATGACTCACGCACATACACACATGGGATAAACAGCAACGTGTAACCACTCATTCTTAAAAAATGCTTGAACTCTTCCCCACACAGGAAGCATACCTCACACAAACACAGGCACACACACACACACACACAGACTATGACTGAGGAGAACTCAACACCTCATCATTAGATTATCAAAACTATTCCAAGTATTCAAACAGAGTGGCTGGATGGTGAGCTCAAGGTCCCTACTTGCAGGAAGGGAGAGATCCATCTTTCCGTGTGGCACACACTCCTTAGGTCCTTATTGGAAAAACAGCATCATCATGCCTGGAATGTGAGGACATTGGCCATGCCCTAGTAGAGCCTACAAGCTTGCCCTGATAATGTCTCACACACACAAAAATCCTACCTCTCTCTGAAAGATGGCAGTGTGGGGGTCAAACAGACTACATGTCCATCAGTGCATTCCTGCAGTGTCTGGGTGGTAATAATGTAGGGTAGTCAAGCACACTATATTATAACTGTTGCTCAAGAGACTACAGGTCGCAAGAACAGTAGTGTTTTCTTGTGTTCTTTGACTGTGCATTGTACTTTTCAGGTTTATATTAACAAATATGCTAATTTCCCTCTAGTCCACTGTATAATCAGTCTCTAATGTCCGTAACAAGTTTTTCTAAATGACATAGAGACATACAGTCTGCATAGCTAAATGCAGCTCAAACAAAAAGACACAGTTTTTAGCTTTTGGCATTTCTTTCATTTATACCCAACCGTTGCTTGTGTTGTGTGGTCTGCCTGGGCACGATGTGGTGTGTACAGTACAGCTGGCCAAATTCTGGGGGCTGCCAAGCATACTGTAATATCCAACTCGGTCGCTGCAATCCCAGTGACCCGTGCAGGTGTGTGGCTCTGTGGTAGCCACCGTGAGCGCAGGGCGTATCGAGCTCATTAGGGCTCCAGTGATCCCTGTGCGGAGTGGAGGTGCTCCTCGTTAAGAGGAGGCAGGCCTGCATTCTTTCGCCCACGGAAGCTTTGTTCCCGTTTTTTTTTATGGCCTTCTCGGCCCTTTCCTAAATGGGACCCACCTGGCGAGGCGGCCGTGCGCTCACGAGGCTACTTAATTGAGGCTGTATTATTTTTCAGGGAGCACAATTAGGCAGAGCAGAGTCTGTACCTCCTGTTGGCTGGTTTGAAGGATAAGAGAAGATGATTGAAGCGGTGTGTGTGTGTGTGTGTGTGTGTGTGTGTGTGTAGAGGCTGACACATACAGCTACATCAAGCCACCCCCCCCTCCCAATGACACACACAAACAATTCATTGAAGATGAGGGCCTCAACGTTTCCTCCCTTCCTCATTGGATCCAAACAAGCCCAATCCGTTGTTCAGAGTTTGTTTTATGTCTGTGAGTGGGCTTCCGTTCTGTGGCGGATCATTTAAACAGCAAGAGGAGGCTCTCATCCGTCAGGGCTGCCAGACAGAGGGAAGGGGAGAGAGGAGGCTCTCGTGGAGTTAATCACTCCCTGTGTTTACCCCAAACAGTGCAGGTTTGGGGGTTTTGATTGCTGCCGCTGTGTCCAGGATATTTAGATTGGACTGCTTCTGGCACTGTCCACAGGAAACAGAAGCTCAGGGGGGAGCTGGGGTTGGGGGGCCTGGGTAGTGGGTGGTTGGTATGGGATACCCCCAACAGTAGCTGACACATGACCTCAACATGGTACTGTTCTGGACACTCAAAAGAGAGAACAAAAAAACTACACATCTGCACTGTGTCTCATTGTACAAAACCACAAGTAGACGAAGATGATTGCCTAATATAGATTATATAGATCATATACAATTGTTACTAAAGACCAAAGTGACCAAAGGCACTAAGGGAAAGTAGTGCTTGAACCTTAAATGTCCATGAACCCTGTTTATTCAAGAGGGTAGGCTGAGGGTCTTGCATGCTCCCTTGTAAGATATAAACAGTCTTAGTTGCAGGAGAAAGCTCCTGGGCCCGTAAGGTCAGCAGGCATTCGCTGATTCAGACGCTGTAAAATCCCTGATGAAAGTGTTCTGAAGCCAATCACTTTTCCTTAATTGCCCAATTACGCGCCGAGGTTTAAACAAAACCCCCTGCCGTTCCGCTTGCCCATTCTACAAGGCGAGAGTGGACCACCCTCGACAGCAGGGCTTCCACAGTGGGAGGTTGATGATTTCCCCCAACGATGCGGTTCAGTAATGGCCAGCATAACACAAGAATGACCTGGTGGCGTGCTGTGGAAGTAAGTCAGATGACTCCCCACTGTCAGAGACGCACACTATAAAGGCAGCGTCCAGTGAGCTGCAGGTACGCTTGTTGACGAATGCCCTTGCCTTTTGTCTTCCAGAGCCTTCATATGAAACTGTGAGTCCGCTCTTGTGTCCACCATTGGAGAACTGTACCCTCTCTGGCATGGATTGTCCCTATGGTTTCCAGCAAGACAGCAACGGATGCCTACTGTGCCAGTGTCTCAGCAGTGAGTCAGCCTTAACACCACACAGAACATTGACGAGAACAGTGAATTTACTGAAAGCCTTCCTGTGCAACAACCATTGCTAAAACGTCTGGACGAGAACAGTACCAGATTAATTGCTTTCATCTGTGCAATCTGCTTCTGCCCCTGCAGATTAATAGAGAAAAAGAAAGAACGAAAGATGGAAAGAAAGAAAGAAAAGGATAGATAGATAGATAGATAGATAGATAGATAGATGAGTGAGTTTTTTATTGATCCTTGAAGTAAAAATACAGTGGAGGCCTAGGACTGTAGCCTACTATAATACTGTTTCCATATTGCTATTGCTGTTTCAGATGACTCCTGTCCAGACTTGGCCAACTACTGCTCGCTGGATTGTCCCATGGGATACGAGAAGGATGACTTTGGTTGTGAGGTGTGCGAGTGTAACCCCCCTGTGCCCAGGTGTCGCCCTCTCACCTGCAGCAAGACCTGCCCTTATGGATATGTGTAAGTCCCCTGCTGTAGGTTTCACCCTCTGCGCTTAGAGAGAGAGAGAGGGAGAGAGAAAGAGAGAGAGAGAGAATGAGAGGGAGAGAGAGAAAGAGAGGGAGAGAGGGAGAGAGAGAAAGATAGTCTTAGAGAGAAGTGAACGAGGTAGAGAGAATGAAAGAGAAACTGTTTAGCTTTCGAGAGAGAAGTAGAGGCTTGAGGGACATGGCTCATACTCAGATGACCACAGGCACCAATCCCCAGTAGAGCCATTCCACCTCCACCCAGCCAGCTCCCAGATCAAACAGGCCTGAAGCAGAGCCCCCTAATCCTGACTGTGGAATGACCGTCTCAGGTCCAGTGCTGGCCTCCGTCCCTCTCCTAATCCCCCTTAACTCAATCAAACATCTGGAAGCTTTCTTCACTCACTTCTCTGTCTCTCTCACTCTCTCTCTACTCATTCTCGTTTCTCTCCATCACTCTATGATTCTCCATCTCCCTTGCCCACTCATCCTTCATCCCACCCCAACCTACACACTCCCCTCTCCTCCCTCTTTGCTTTCCTTTCATAGCAAGTGTGTCTCCATTTCAGAACAATGGTCAAACGTGCATTGGCAAAGAAAGCAGCCTTTATGAGGTGTGGGTTTGTGTGTGTGTGTGCGTGTGTATGTGTGTGTGTACTGTATGTGTAAGCAGATGTGTGTGTGTGTGTGTGTGTGTGTGTGTGTGTGTGTTGCCAGATTCCTCTGGTATTTGAATCATGTTCCCTTGGTACCTCCGGAGCTGGCCCTTGGGGATGGAGGGCTGATGAGTTCGCTCCGGAAGCCCCAGCAAAGGATGGCCCTGAGGGGGGTCACGGACCAGAGGCAGGAAGCCCTGGCTTCAGCCCTCATACACATAAGCCCCAGTTTAAAGCAGGAGCCGCTGGTGAGCCAAAGGGCATCACTCCCGCCGCTTCTCTCCAGAGAGAGAGAGAGAGAGAGGGGGATAGAGAGATAGAGATAGAGAGAGAAAGCTGGCTCTTGTTTTTCATGGCTCACGAAAAGACGATTGAGAGGGGATAGGGAGGGGGAGGTTTTAGGAAACTTTGAATGCCACACACTTTTGTTTGTTTGTTCTCTTGGTTTGTGTAATTATGAAGGAGTCTGCATTGTGTTGATGTAGCAAGTACCTCAAAGACAAAAGTGAAAAAAGTTAGAACTAACAGCTCTGGATACTCCCCCCCCTTGCACTTCCATGTACTCTCATGGGCAGCAGGCTGTAGTCTTTTCTCAAAGTCAACCAGAGGAGAGAGCGTAACAAGGGGAAGGGAAAAGTACAACCCCAGTGCTGTGAACGTGTGCTCGCTGCCCAGCAGGGCTGTTGTTACTGACATTTGGCACAGTCCAACGCTTCGGCCCCCACACACAAAAGGGGAGGTCTTAGCGCGTTTCCCTTCCTCAATGGCCCTAAAACATCACAGAAAGCCCGCTGGACATAGCAGTGGGCTCTGGGACCGCTGGAATTTTGTGCCGAGCCAGCAGTAGTCCCCAAGTGAAATTCCACAGGCCACCTTTTAAACAAAAAATCATCGCTCCAAGGGCACGGGACACGCCGTCTCTGGGGCTCCGCACGCAACACGAGTCCTCACGAGTTCATGAATCCCTCTCCACACACACACTCCCCCCCCCACACACACACACACACACCTTTCTGAATGGGGCTGGAGCCTGCATTGCTCTTTTTCATTTATTCTGCTGCACCCAGGGAGGGAGTTGCAGGGGTTATTTTATTCACCAAGGACAGAGAGTAATTGGATCATTACCAGAGTCTAATGTAGTTTATGAATCATGTAATAGGGTCTCATACATCATTGATTTCATTTGTCTGCTTCTTCTAGTTCTGGCTATAATTAGAGCAAAGCAGTATAAAAAAAGAAAACTTCAGCTCCCTTTTATTTCCAACTGTGAAGATTTATAATGTACATTACACTTTTCAGACTGTGGATATTGGTCATTCAGGCATTTCAAAATCACCATGGAATCTTTGTTTTCAGATTTAAGCCAATTTAAGCCTGTCCAACAACAGACAGCAAGTGCATCCAAGTGTTCTTGACTGGACAGTAAGCAAACAGCACAGACAAGTGTCCTCATTGCGTGTCTATCACCTTTCCTCGTCCACCCCTGCGTTCAACCTCACAGCTGGCAGCGACCCCCCCCCAGTTCTTTTCAGCTAATAACCGAATCGAACATCTCGCTGGCATGCGCCCTCAATTGGGAGATTACTCCCCCGAAAAGCCCCTCCAGCTGCCTGGCCGTGCGGTTATTTACAAATCAGTGATGAGCTCATACTTAACGAGAACCAGCGGGCTTCCAGCACCCAGTTAATCACCTGCTGGTACTCATTTGAGCCACTTACGGCCGGTGCAATCGTACGTGCTTGACACATAGCGTAGCTGCACATTGGTTGATTTCTGCCCGGTCCGGCTTAAGGTCGGAGATTTAACGGTTTAATTAAATAACCTCTGTTGAGTTTGTGCTGACTGTTGCGCAGTTGAAGAGTAGCCCTCATTGATTGTTGCAAGTTGGCTGAAGGAGACACAGCAAATAAGTTGCAAGATCTGGATGATCCGAGGGTTCTGCATGACGGCTCTTTCTCAGGCTCCTCTCTCGCTTAAGTTGGCTATGTGTGGCAGAGGAGGTACAGCACATGGGAATCTCCCGTGACAGCTTATTGCTTCCTTTTATCTGGGCTTTTCAAAGGCAGTTAATGCAGTAAGAGGAAAGGAGAACAAAACCATGTGTCCATTATGCCAGAGCCACACCATCTGGCTTCTTGCTCAACCTCTGTAAGACTATGAAGAACCAGCCAGATATCCTTTTGTACATTAGCTTGTATGCCTCTGAATGGCCTCAGCTACAGAGGTCTATTAACCTTCTTAACCTTCTGAGGAGTGAGGTAGACTAATGTCCTGTTATGTGTTTTTCTTCAATCTGTTTTTCTTTCATCAGAAGGAACAAGCATGGATGTGAGATGTGTCGCTGTGTCAAGTGTCCCCCCTTCACCTGTGAGAAGCACTGCAGTGATGGCTACCAGCAAAACAGAAAGGGCTGCAGTGTGTGTCTGTGCAAAGGTACTGCCTCTCTCATTTGCCATACATTTACAGTGGCCGCACACCCCACTGACACACTGATGATGGATATCTGTGGAGTGCTTTAATGGTCATACCTGTAAATGAATGGCCTTGATTTGACCTGAGGGAATGAGCTCTCAAAAACATCTCTAAGCAGATATAACATACAGTAGAAGGGACATGGGCAAAGTCATGCAACTATAGAATGAATGCAACCATAAAGCCTAGGAAATACAATGAATGTGTAGTGACAGACAGGCATATAGGTTAATGGCTTACCTGTCCAACACCCACACTAATCCCTCTGAAAGCATGGTGTCTCAGTACACAAGTTCTATTGTTTCCTGCTGGAAACCAATAATCAGCTGGGTGTGTGTCTGGGTATTAGCACATAGTAATACCCATAATATCAGGAGACTCTAACAGATCGTTGAACACTTCTTTCTCTTTTTTCCTTCCCATGACAATGTTGCCAATCTGAGCTAAATTGATTTTTGTGACCTCCATGCTCCTCTTCAAGGAGGTCTGTTGTAAATTGTAGCTGCGTCTGCTTGTTCTCATTTAACACTCTTCTGTAGGGCGTGCATGTTTGTATGCCTCATGAAAAACCCCACAGAAAAGTTCAGGAAAGTTTGTGGGCAGTTTATTTTTACTGTGCCAGTCACATTTGATGTTTGTTTTCTTTTTTTTCATTAATAGTTTAAATAATGTATCTTGGAACATATTTTTGGCCCCTTACTAAGCAAGATGTTATTCTGGGACAAAGTCATTCAGTCACAAACACAGATGCACACACACACAAACACACAAACACAAACACACACACATGCACCATTCTATTCTAGAACTGTCAGCGTTATTTTGAAACTTTGGATCAGTTACTCGGCCGACTGTTAAAATATTTAAGATGATGGGGAGTGTTTTTTTTATACAGGTTACAAATATACTGCGGTGTGTTGTGGGAAAAAGAGAAATAAACCTCTACCCTGGCAGGGGAATATAGAACAGTGCATTTCATTGACGCAAGTAACCTTTTCAAAGTAGGTGTCCAAGCTGTCACATGGAGTTTAACACAGTCTGTGGCCCTGTTATGGGCACCAAAGGCTTTATATACATTATAGCTAATCTCCCTGGCAGAATAATATGGGCCACGTTTTCGGCTTTGCTGCCAAAAATAAAAGGGAAATCCTTTAACTTTTCGTCAGTTGTGGTGTGGTTATAAATGACTGGAAATAAAGGGTCTTAAAGGAAGACAATATATTTGTGCTGAGCGGGATTGAAGCCCAATGTTAGTGGGTAAAGACACCCTTTGGGTTTCATCATTGGGTTTGTATTGCATGCAGTGTAAATTTTAATGGCTTTGTTATGAAGAAGGCCCCTCGCTGAGGTTTACTGCAAAACCCTTTAGAGAAAAAACACATAGTTACTGTGCTATGTGTGTGAGCCAATTGCTCTCCCTCTGCTCCACTGTAAGTAGTGTATTGTGTTTTCAGAGAGTGCCCGTGCACCCACCACCTCCACCACCACCACCTCCTCCTCCGCAGTGCTGCCCCTACCCAGCTACTGCCTCACGGCCAACGGCAGACGCTACGAGGAGGCCGAGAGCTGGCACGACGGATGCCGTGATTGCTACTGCCACGCTGGCCGGGAGATGTGCGTCCTCATCTCCTGCCCCGCTCCCGCCTGCTCCAGTCCAGTGGTCCGGCCCAACCAGTGCTGCCCCAGCTGTGAAGGTACAACACTACTTCAGATAGGACACAGCTGCTCCTGTAGATAGCATGAGAAGCAGTCTACACCACACCAGCTCCTACAGATAAGACTACAAGCTCTATACAATGGCAAACGTTCTCCACCTTGTTAATAAAATTGAACTAAATGTTGAATCCTTTATCATAAGTTTGACCCAATCATGGCATAGGCTACATGCTATAGCAGATATGGCATCCCCTCATTAGTAGCCTAATTATGGAATTCAGTGTCCAATGATATAACAATGCTATGCTAACACAATAGGTAATTGCCAGCTCTTACCACATGGTACTAAAGCATAAGAGCATTAAAATGTCTAAACAATCAAATTATGATAACATGAAGACATGTTTATGTGGTCTTCTGAGGGCCTAATGCAAATCATTGCAATTTTAAGTTTGGGGGATCCTCTAATTACTGAATTGTGTTCCACAAATGAATACCACACTTCCTGTAAAGATCTGAGAAAATCACACATGGTTGGTGTGAGACTTTACAGCTTGAGTGTAAAACACCCTCGTATATTTGGTGAGTCAAAGGTCGGAAGAATGCTTAGTTTTATGAGAGGAAGAACATACTGTATCATGCACAATGCACTAGCTTTCCACACACACTTTGGACAAGTCTGGTCAGGATAGATAGGTAGATAGATTTTCAACATCATGAACAACAGTAAGGATCAGTGTATAGTCGTGGATCCACAGGTTATGTCTAGACTTTTTCCCTCTTAGCTCTTGTGTCTGGATGTTGAAACCAGTTGATTCACATTCGTTAGTGAGGAGTTCTGGTACGAAACAAAAAAAGTGATTAATAGGTAGATACAGTAATTTGTTTATGTGTGAAGTCACATAATGCAACTCTGGCTTTGTCCCACAGATGAGTCCGGTAGCGGGCAGCCAGAGGGCATGGACCTGGTGGTGTGCCGAGCCCCTGGAGGGGAACTCTACGTGGAGGGGGAGACGTGGAACCTGGACGAGTGCACACACTGCACCTGCAGGAAGGGCCGGGTGCTGTGTGACACAGAAGTCTGTCCCCCTGCCCTGTGCCAGTCACCTACCAGGAACAAAGACACCTGCTGCCACGTCTGCCCAGGTCAGCTGCACCGCACGGCTGCACACACACACACACACACACACACACACACACACACACACACACACACACACACACAACACACACTCCAAACACATACTAACCTTACTGTATCGCCTCTCATCATTTCATTTTCCAGTCCACTTACTAGCTATTTCCTCTCCGATTATGTTTAATTCATATTGGCAGTAGTAGGTGTAATTTTCCCCTAAGAAAAAAAAAAGCTGAAACTGAAAGCCAGAGTGAAGTGAAGATATTTTTGGGTTTTCAGAAATCCTCGTAGATACGTCTGGAGGGTTGGTTGTGTGATGACTCTGGGCCTCTAGTAATGTAGGGAGAGGTGGGGTGGGGGTGGGTTTTTTTTATTAGCATGTGTTTCTAAGGGGAATCAACCCTGGTTGCGCGTTGAAGCCTCCATGGGCCACTTTCATGTCTGACCCAGACCAATAAAGAGACCAGTCCAAACCGGCTGGCAGGCTTTAACATTGGTCGCCCCAGGCAAGAAAACACATGTGGCCAAAGCCCTCGACTTTTCATGCGTATATCCCCCCCTACACACACACACACACACACACCACTCTCCTCTACCCATATCTTTAAGGGGCAGACAGGTCCTTCCTTGACACCACCACTCCACATCTCCAAACTCCCTTCGGACCTATTTCCTCCCCCCAAATCAGAAATGCATGACTGGCCCATGAGAGTCTCCTGTGTCGCTCTCCTTTGAGTCGGGAGACATGGGACAGCCATTCTTATCGTCTGCCCTCATCTCTCCCCCGAAAGTACAGACTGTCAACAGGCTGCTGAGCCCCCTTTGAATTACGCCCCGGCCCTCTGGCCTGAGAGGAATGTAGGAATCACATGTGAGTTTAGAACAATAGAGCTCCGTGATCGATGTGTGCAGTTGAGGCAGTTAACTGTACAGGAGGCACGGCCCGCAATACAGAGGCTGCTTTTGTTGTTTCAGGGAGACCAGTGACCCTGGGGGCTGGCAGTGATGTCAGGAGTGAGATTTGTGTGTGTGTGTGTGTGTGTGTGTGTGTGTTAGTGTTTGTGAGGGATGATTGGGGTAGAAGTGGGTGATTTGAGGTTTAGGGAGATGAAAGTGGTACAGTGGGTCATCTGTGTCTTGTTGAAGTGTCTAATTTTAAGCTGCCTTTATCTCCAAGCACAACCTGCTGTCTAATAAGTGCATGTGGATCAGGAAAGTATACAGCTTCAGATTGTAGGGGAGCCATGTCAAAAGGTGAATAAAACCGGTTTGTCTTTTTCGGATCTTCTCCTCCATGCCTTGCTCTTCAAAACAGAAGACAAGCTCAAGCCCCTCCTCCCAGTCAACGGCAGCCAACAGGAGTACTGTATCTCCAGCGATGGAGACGTGCTATTGGCCGGCGACTCATGGAAGGCCAACGCCTGCACCAGCTGCACCTGCAGGAATGGCAGCATCCAGTGCTTCTCCCAGCGGTGCCCGCCTGCCAATTGCCGGGTGCCTGTCCTCCGCAAGGGACAATGCTGCCCACACTGTCTGGGTGAGTGCCAATGTTGGTCCAGCTCAAAACCACCATTTCAGACAAAAGTGTTTTAGGTGAAAGATAAGTGATGTAGTGTGTAAACCTGTAAACACACACTCACACTCACACTCATATCACACTCACACACTCTCTCTCTCTGCAACATCTAATTTACTTTAAAAGGCATTGATGCAACAAACGGATGGACCAGTACCTGATCCAAAGTCAATGCCATTTGGGCTGGAGTGCCAAGATGGCCAAAGTTTCAGCTCAGGTGCCAGTACTGTTGGCACACATGGAGGCATTATGTCAACACTGTCTGCCCAGGTGGCAACAGTGCCCCGTTTCGCCATTCACCATAATTAGCTTTACTTTCCCAGGTGCCAGCCAAGACCACTACTCCACACAGAAAACACATCAGTCCTCACTCATTAAAATGCCTTATGGGGACATGGTCTTACAGTACAACTGTTCCTGTAGACGCCTACACTTTTGCTATTGAGAAGAGAGGGTGCTTAAGTATGCAGCTGATGCATTCTAATGCCCTTGTGCTCTTTTCTAACGCACCCTCAAAAAAGAGAATGGAGTTTAAATGAACGTTGATTTCAGACTATCCATCAGGCGGAAGAGAAAACCGAAGGTATGCAAGTATGTGTGTGCTCAGGGATACTAGTTTTCATGGCACTAGGTGGACACACACACATACTCTACCTCTCACTCGCAGCAACTTTCCACATGACACAGGGCTCTGGATGCAAGGAAAGCATTTCTCTGCTCCTCCAACATTCCAAGGTGTTTTTTCTCTCTTCTCACTCCACTTGCCCCATTCTGACTGCATGTCTCTCCTTCAAGTCTATTCAACCCCCCGCCCCCTTCCCTCCAATTTTATGCTCTTGATAGTTGCCCTTGAGCAACTTTCTGGCGAAACCTTCTGCCACTGGTCAAACTTGCCAATAAAAGCTGAGAAAGCGACACAGCCACCACTATCAGTAATGAATGCTTGGCAACAATAAGAGCCATTGATTTTGTGAAAATAGTTTTTCTAGGTATTTCTGATGTTGTACACTAGTCTTTCCAAGTGTACCAACAGCCATAGTCTCTTCATCTATTACAGTTTTGTCTCCTTTCCCTTTCTCCTGCCTCTCTTTTCACTGTTTCTGTCCTTTATGCTTCTTCAAATTCTCCCTTTGATGCTGTCTCTATTCTTAGCTCTTAGCTCTTGCGTCTTGCCCCTAACCCACCAATTTTGCTTTTTTTACACATCCTCAGCCCTCTGTTCTCCTCCTCCCCCCCCCTCTCCATCTCCATCTCTTAGCCCCTCTCCTCCTCCTGGAAAGGCCACCGAAAGGCAAGCCCCTGTTTTCCTGTGAGGGGAAAGGCTCAGCACAGTCCTGCATTGTTTCCCTGTGATTTGTGGTCGTTTCATCTTCGTTTTGTTTTGGCACTGGACCTTGCGGCTAAACAATCTTGCCCCCCCCATCTTTTAACCTAACATTCTCACAATAGAAATTGCAGGAAGCACACTATCAACATAAGATAGTGCTGATTAATGTGGTTATGTAATGTTATGTGGTTTTGTGTGTGTTGACACAATCTGATATATTTTTCCATGTTCTTGTTTCTGTAGAGGCTACAACCACTTCGGTGCCAATTCTTCTCTCCACCACGACAACCACACCTCAGACATCCATCACCTCCACCACGCAAAGCAGTGTGGCATGGATCACCACGGCAACGGTGCCACCTATTATTGCATCAACAGGTAGGAAAAATAGCCAAGTCTCTATTACTGTCTCCCCTATTTTATTTGACTTGACTGAAATTAACTACCACACTTTAGTAGAAGTCAATCGATTCAATTTGCTCTCTCACTCTTTCTTTCTGTTGTTTATTGTGAGAATTGTGACATGGGGTGAGAGAAACGTTGACAGTTTGACAAATGAGCTAACTCGATAGTTCCACTTGGTGAACAAGACCGTGGAGTTGTGCTAGCGGTGATAAATGGCGGTCCACAATGAGATTAAGATAAAGCCATAACAATCCGGAGACACAGCACATTAATTTGGAAACAATATCCGCTCAGCCGGCCAAGGAAAACAGCCAGCGAGCTGGAGGAGAGCAACGAGCATGTTTTCGTTTAAATTGATTAGAGTCGAATAATGTAATGGAAATATTGGCATGCCATGAGACACGTGTGTACATCTGTGTGTGTGCGTGTGTGTGTGTAGTCAGTGAGGGAGTCAGAGATATGACCTTGTCACTGAATGAATGTATTTCTTTCCCCCCTCATTGTTTCCATAGACGGTAAGGGCTTGAGTGAAGGCTCCCCGACTCAGACCGAGATGGCCCTGATCTACCAATCAGCGGCGTGGATCTTGGCTGGCCTCCTCTTTGCCATTGTCATTTTCCTGGTCGTGGCGCTCCTCATCAACAAAAAGAAGAAGTGGGTGCAGATGTCCTGCTACAGCGCCCCCAAAAAGGTCAGCCGATTTTTTTTAATATATAAATTATGAGGAATTTCCATTTCTGTTAAACAGCGCCCAGAAGCATAACACAGACACAGGCACAACTTCCCAGCAGGGTTGTTCTAACCACCCGGGCTGAAAAAACAAGATAACAAACACCATCTGAGTTTCACAACTTACTTTGGAGCCATATTAGAGCTTGCCAAATGGCTTGCCAGTAATTCCACTGACAACCACTTCTAATTGTTAAAGCATTGTCATGTTAAAGCAAACTGCATATTACTACAACTATTTGCTGGATGTGGCCATCCCTTGCAGTTTTATCTTTGGACCACTTCAAATGCTGTAGTCTTTGTACCTTCCTGTGATTCTCTATGTATACCACTTTAAGACCAGCCTGCCACTGTGCCAATGCCCCAGACTTTCACAGCTACTGTATAGTAAATTACATTGTGTGCATCGCCCCAGGGTTCTAGGCAAGACTAGAATATATGTTCTGATTGCTATTTAGAGGAGGTTAATGTTCTTTTCTCCCTTAATCCTAAAAGGGAACTTCGAATGAGCTGCGAGAAGAAATGTGTTGAGGCTTTTTCATAAAACAGGATATTGTCACAAGGCCCACATGAAAAAGAAAATGCCGTTAATCTCACGTTTCATGAGATCCTTTGAGCAGGGCAAGAGAGGACAAGCAGGCAGAGAAAGGGAGAGACAGAACTTGGGTCTTGACTCAAAGTAACACAGGCACATTGATTTCATAGCTAGGTAAAAAAGTATACAGAGCTCTGGTCACTGAATTAATATCTTTGGACATTCTTCCATTTCCAGACAGTGATTCTTAAGAAGCATGTGAACAAGAACTCAGTGGTCTACATGGAACCGTCCAAGGAGAACAAGTTCCAGAGCGTGAAGAACGACTGCGGCATCAACTTCTCCTCAGACATGGGATCTCCTTGTGTGGACAGAGGGATGAGCATCCCTCGAGCCAAACTCTGCAACGGACACGGGAAGGTCCAGCGCTAGGGCGAAAACAAACTAAACACACACATCACACTTACCTGCACACACCCATACACACTACACAATCCCCACATACACATTGCCACAGTGAGTGGCAATACATGACTGAACAATGTGTTTTCACTTGGTCACAGACACATTCACAAACAAACACAGACAAACACACACACACACACACACACACACACACACACACACACAACCAGAGGTGTCTCAACAAGAAACACTAATAGATCTCTGTTTGGATTCGTTCTCTTTTCACTGGAGACAAGGAGAGCATTTTGCAACATGTGACGATGCCTATGACTACCGTGTTACCTTTCCCCCATTTGGAGCTTTAACCTGCATCACAGATACATGGAAGAAACATGGCGGAGCAGTGCTCTGCAACATGTACATGCCAAGGGTGCCGTCACACACTATGCCGTGTCTACATCTGAGAAAGAAAAACTTGAGGCAAATTGTTTAATGAGCCACATAGAGGGCTTTGACTGAACACCATGGACTTCTGAGCGACAACATTATGAATCAATCCAAAACCATGTTGTCTTGTGGGAGAAGGAAAAGCTTTAGGGCAGGTGTTGGATTCTGACAGGGCTTAGAGATCTGCTTGTGGCTCGTGAGGCTGTGTGCCCCTACTGGAATTGGACATCACACACCAGCTAACCGGCTAATGCACTACGCAGCATAGCAGACTGAAGGACGTAATAGATGACCAACATTCCTAAAGGTTCAATCACAGAAGACCCTGAAAAGCCCTCAAGAATGGATTCCTTAAATAACCTCACTTCTCTTAGGAGTGGAGTCCAACTTACCATTTTTATATACATATATCTCCACTTGTATTATTCAAACATATTATTTTTAGTCACGTTTATGCCTTTGTTTTGGCTATCTCCTTAGCGGTGATATAAAACAACTGAAACTCTAGACTAAACATCCCTACGAGTAAGTTTTATGAGGTAATCTGCCTCATTGAAAAACCAAAGCCTGGCTTCTTTGAGGGGGTTGAGATGAAGTGTTTAGGAAATTAGGATTCTGGGCTGGAAAAGTTCAACCTGGATTCGTATCTGCTCTCTGAGAGCAAATGTATTGGCATCTGAGCAGAGGGGAAGCATTGAGTGTCACTCATCTGCCAGTTCTACTGTGCCATATCAATCACACTGATAAAAGCTTGGGGTTGTAGTTTATAATATATCTTTTCCCAAACCCTAAGACTAACACAACTGTCATCTATGTGTCATTGCTGATGCCACATACTGTTCTCTTGATTATTTCTGAGTGTTAAAGTTATCAGAATAATTATTATACTGTGAGACTACAGGCATGTAATACAGGCTGTTATTGTTTTGAACTTGAAAGCGGGACCATAGGACTCGTTATGACTTCCAGTGAATGCATGACTGTTACATCACTAAACTTCAACTATCCAAATGAATAATAACAAAATATGGCATCTGCCATGGCATGACAATGAAATGGTTACATCAGTCTTATGGCAGAGGGCTCATGTGAATTCTCTAACTTGGATGCCCATACTGTGTACACAGAGCAAATATACAGACTTGGACTGCAAACATTGAGTCTTTCATAGTCTTTCAAAACTGGTTCTGATCAAGCATCAAACTACACTAAATGTGCCAAGTGATACAATGTTGTAATGTTTGGTGGTGTTGGCTTGCCATTAGTCCGTTTTCAATTCATGCATGAAGGTCGCACAGCCCTCTGTTTTCACAAGGTGTATATGAGAGGTTGCAAGTCCTAATTGCATAATTTGTAGACGTTTTAAACAATGAACTTGACTACAGATCAGATGCTTCAATTAAAAGGTGCAAAAGATTGGGCCTGTGAGAGGAAAGAAAGCCCCCGTGGTCATCTCTCGTAAGAAGATGACAAACCACTCCAACAATCAAACTGTTCCACAGCAGCCGGGCTTGGTTGAAGTCAAAGAAGCCCAAAGAAAGCCTCCCCACAGCCCCAGTCTCTCGCACTATTACACAACCACCTCTGTTAAGAATAGTAAAGTTCTGGAACTCATTTGTTGGTTGCGTCACCGGTGTCTCAGTAGAAAGTGTGTATCGATGCCAAAATAAAGGAGGGGGATGTATATGCTAGATATACATAACACTCAGTCAAATGGAGCTGAAAAACGTGCAGTTTGTGCCTGTGTGTGTGTCTCACACAAACTCAGCGTAGTCTCAGTTCAATGACAGTCTTTTTTGAGAAGTGAAGAGGGAATCTGTATAACCTTCTGCAGTTTGTACTTCCTACATGTAAAAAAGATAGATAAACAAAGTAGATGAGAGGATATCTTATTTATTTTTTTCACATAGCTTTATTTATTAATACTAAACTATAGTTTGAATTAAAAGTAAAAAAGGTGTTCTGTTTTGTATTTGGCAAAGGATTTTGGTAGCCAAAGCTGCTGTACATTTTAGATACCGTAAACCAGTTCCCCATCTTCCTCTGCTTTGATATTCCAGCTTATTTATTTACTTTTCTTGGCAAACTGTAAATACCTATTTCTTAGATGTTGAACTGTAACATTTACACTTATTTTGGAAAAATAAAGATGCGTGAAGAAAAAAAACTTGTTTGGGAGCTCATTTTGAAAGTCTTGTTAAGATGACTTGGTATTTCTTTGTTGTGCTCTGTCTTACTTTGAAAAATATCCCCAGAGTCAGGCTTGCTCAATGCTTGCAGGGTGCCTTTGGATGCACTGCCTTGTTTTGTTCACCAAGAGTTTCACAGAAAACTTTGCACCTTCTTTTCTTGGCTGTTTCATTCCAAACCCCCTGCACAGCCTGACGAAAGACAATCTTTCTCTTTTTTATGAGTCCTCACCAGCTTGTAGTATTTAGTGCAACACTAAACACGCAGGACATTTGTCAGCACACGTCAGCATCAATCACTGCTGGTCAAACGTCCGCAGGAATCCCAACGTGTCACCCTGATGTACCCATGGAAACCAACATTCCTGGGTGTACAAAGTGGTTGCACTTCTTGACATGCCTAAGACCAGAGGTTTCTCTTATCGTCCTCCGGCCATAGGTTAGCCACACTGTGGCCCTGCCTCACGCTGAGGGTGTAGATCCCCAGACACCATATTTAGCAGCTGATTCAATATGGAATGTGATCCCTTCTTTGCTTCTGCATGTATTGTGTGATGTTACAACATATTTTCTCCATGATTTTTAAACAACTTCAGTTCCCATTCAAATGTCAACTTGAGTCTACTTTTCAGCTCTTGTAGCCTTTTCCACCCCCATCCCCTCTGTGTGCACACACAAATGCATGCACGCACACACGCACGCACATATACACGCACATACACGCACGCAGGCAGGCACACGCACACACACACGGGTGAAAAAGTGCTGCACCAGAGGCAGGAGAACATGAAAGAGCTGTGGAGCCGCGCCGGACGTGCCCAGCTTCTTGTCCTCACGACTCTTGTCACGACACGCTCTTCCCGTTTGAAGGGTTCACAGTCGTAAAGCCGGGAGCAAAGGGTTCACACACTTAAGAATTCCAAAAGCTTAAAACACAGCAGTTTTTCCAGGCAATTATTAGCCAATTATACATGGTGGCCATTTCAAGGCTTGCACGCAGCTATATAAGTTCATGGGAAAATATCACTGATGTGGCCACATAAACAAATTAGAAGGGAATGCACTGTAGAGCAGTGTCAAGAGTCAATGCCAAGGCACTGCTGCCACTTAAGGTTCAATAAGGACACATTACAATAAGGACACATTACAATAAGGGAAAATATTACATTTAATAACATTTTTGTTCACATCATTAATTACCTCTTGTATGTATATGATACATTGTGAGAGCCACTTACATTAAGCACTGCACTCCTCCAAGATGGCTAACTCGTTTAAGTAAGGCAAGAGTCTGGTGATGTTGTAACACCACCAGGGCCATTGAGTGCACGGATCTGAATAAATAACACAGGCCAATGCTATTGGAACCAGTAATTTAACCTTCATGACAACACTCTCTTCTTGTCCGGCATCTTTGGCATTAGATCTCTTGGTTGTGTCTCTTGATACTACCAAGGATACTTGAGGATACTTGAGACATTGGATACTTGCCACCTTGTCTTTCAGTCAAACCATGTACCAAAAATATGCCTCCACAAAGAGGAGGACTAAAAGCTAGAGAGGAAAAATAAGTTGTGACAATAAAAGCTCAGTCCAGGGCAGTAACTCCTAGGAAGAAGCTGGCTCAGAGCAGGACCTTGTGGTAGTCGTCTCTATAGCTGTACAGTACAACCACGGTGACTCTGCAAACGACAAGATGAATGAAAAGAGAAAAACAGTCAGAAGTATGAATCAGTCAGAAGTACTGAATGTAGGTAATATGGAACATGGATTTAGCACCCCCAAACTGTTTCATATAGTGAGCGAAGGAAAACCTTTGAGATCACTGCAGTCTACTCCCTCTACTCTTTCTCTAGTCAGTCTACACCTATCTTCTCTGTCTCTGCAAAGGTCTCTGGTGTGTTTACTTCATCAGAGACCCTCCAAAGGTTCTCCAACATGGATTTACAAGAGCTGATGAGAAAAAGAGGGGAGGCGTTCCAGACATTAAAAGGAGACTAGGGTGGGCAAATAAAACAACGGTCAGTTGGCAAGGCACCTCTGCCAAAGTCAACCACAATAAACTACTCAAATGAAGACTAAATGTGTCTTAAATCATAGTAAAATAATAAATCAATGATGTCATGTTTTGCGAAAAGACATCATACTCCTTTTAAACTGTGAATACAATTTGTAGTAAGGCTTCTATGAGTATTGCAGTGAACTTGAATAGAACTCCATGGTAAATCTCTCATTTCAGACATGCCTACTACATTAGACACAAAGACTCCCATTGTCAATCACTCAACACAGCGCATGGGAAGCAGCATGACTAAGGGCCAGTGGGAATGTCTGGAAGTATGCTCACATATGTAACACATGCAAGCGGCACACATATCCTATTCTGGCTTATCTTGATGCCCGCTTTCCTGTTATTTTCCTCAGTGAGGGGGGTGACTACTGGGGCTGCCCTTGGGCCTGTGCAGGGGGTAAATGACAGGGTAGAACTGGCAGGAAACTGATTGTGGAACTGTGTGTGTGTGTGTGTGTGTGTGTGTGTGTGTGTGTAAAAAGGGAGCATGGGGTTGAAAGACAGCGGGTGAGAAAAGGCAGTGAAAGTGGGACAGAAAAGGACTGAGGGGTGAGAAAAGGAGGAACCAATCCAAGAGAGCAAGAGAAAGATAAAGGAAGATTGGCAGATTGGTGAGTGTGTGTGTGTTTGAGATACAGAGAAAGTGAGGAGATGAGAAATGAAGCACAAAAGTGGTTTGCAAAGGGGGTCTCATAGCCTCTACTACACATTTGGGTGCAGTTACAAGCACACAGCTCACTAGCTGCAGCCTGGTAGGCCTTCCAACACCACTCAACACAAATGTCCACCGCCAGCCTCAATATCCCCATTGTTACCAGCCCTCCGAAATGAAGCTAATTGAAGTGTAAACACCGGTGCTTTGAGACCAAATCAGTCACTCATACACAAAGGAAATGAGAAACAACTGGTCTTCAGGAGGCCTGCAAAAGGATTCAGAGAGACTAGCTAAAGGTAAGGGTGGAGGTCCAGGGTGTGTGTGTGTGTGTGTGTGGTCAGGGGTGGGTGTTTGAGTCCGTCATATCATTTTGTAGTGCATGATCCTATTGATTGAGGTGAGAAGGCTCAGGTATCCCATGCTGGCTGCACAAGCCCTCCATTTCTGTAAGCCCGGGCTGTAAACCAACAGCCTGCACAGGATTTTCCCCGGTATTCCGAAGGGAAGACTTGACAACCGGATCGATGCCGGCTCTTAGGCGAAGGAAAAGCACTTGCCATTCTGCTGCCAGAGAGCATCATGGGTAAATGAAAGCCTTGCGCAAGCATAACTTTGAATAAAGGGGGTGAAACGACACAGGTTACGGTGTAAGCCTTTTTATATATAGTGGTGAGGAGGTCTGGTTTGGTCTACGGGAGGTGGGATGGTGGTGGGGATTTGGAAGCACTGATTCTGTAAAGCAGTTTCAGCACCTGGTGAGCGGGTCGGGTTGTTCATGAAGTCTGCCGGCAATAAAGCACTGGGCTGAGGGGAGACGCCGGGCTTTGAAATGGCGTTTAATGTGCTTGGGGAGCTTTGCTTCGGGTTTCATGATTTTGAATAAAAGTCAAAGAGGGGAGAGGCCTGACGGAGGGAGGCCCTGGGATCACTGCAGGGCAGGATACACACCAGGGGCCTGCTACCGACTGCCATATGGCACACACACACACACACACACACACACACACCATATGAAGCACAGCATATGAAGAGGACCCTAATGTTAGAAATATTCTCAGCCACATATATTATACACAGTGCATACACAGACTACTAAACGCTTGAAGCTTGAGATTTTACATGGGACATTTTTCATACAACACGTGTATATGTCTGCACATAAGAACAAATAGTGTATCCGGCCACATGTCAGACAGAGATGACACAGAGTCAGAGACACACACACACACACACACAGCACTGATTGGTGCAGAAGGCAACTCACTTTTTCACCATTTTGAAGCGGTGGATCTCCTCACAGATGGACTTCAGGTAC
This sequence comes from Alosa alosa, assembly GCF_017589495.1. NCBI lineage: Eukaryota > Metazoa > Chordata > Actinopteri > Clupeiformes > Clupeidae > Alosa > Alosa alosa. The sequence continues at coordinate 29,631,359 of NC_063207.1, forward strand.
CTCTGCTTCGGGAGCCTTGAGAGTAAGTGCTTCACACTGTTGTTGAACTCGTCCTCACCATCAAACTAGCAGCACAAAACAAATCACCAGTCAGACATCTTAACATTTGTGCTAATACACACACACACACACACACACACACACACACACACACACACACACACACACACACGGAAAGTCTACGTAATGGTCCCTTCCACACACTGCGGTGTATAATTTTGCCTGTCAACTTCCCAGGGTGACAGCGACCACTGTGTCTCCGGGAGAGCCTGTCTGTGTATCTACAATGTGTATTTATTTGACACCCTCTGTGCGCGCACACTTTGCTCCATGTGTGCAGTGTTGACGCAGGCTTGCATCAATGCCATTATTCATTGGGAGCCAGTTTATGATGGCTGTAGTGTTGTGTAATTGCTGTGTCTTTTCTTCTCGTGGTTTTATGGAATGGGAGGCTTATTAGCAGGGCAAACGGAGGACTTTTTGTTTTGGTTGTTTTGGAGTTCAACAAGCTGACCTTGTGGAACTCCAAAACTCTCTCTCTCTCTCTCTCTCTCTCTTCCTGTGGTCGCGCATCGTTGGAATTCTCTCCGTTCCCCACAGGGTGGAGGAGGTGGAGGAAGAGGAAGAGGAGGGAAGGAGGAAGGGAGGATGGAGCACAAGTGGGGTTTCCCTGCTGATAAGAACAGGGCTGGTTGGTGAGGAAGCTCCTCTTCCTCTCTCCCTCTCCTGTTCCTCACAGACTGCGTGTGGCGCAGGAGACAGGATTGTGGACCCCCCCCCCACCACCCCCACCCCCGCCACCACCGCCACCGCCCCCACCGCCACCACCACCACCACCACCCCCACCGCCACCACCACCCCCACCACCGCCACCGCCCCCACCCCCGGCCACCCCACCACCCCCACCACCACCCCCCCCGGCCCCACCCCCCCCCCCGCCACCGCCCCCCCTGCCACCGCCACCACCACCCCCACCCCCCACCGCCACCACCATTGGCCCCTTTGTCCCGTTTGTTTTTCTGTCTTTCCGCCGGCACCAGAGGAAGGTGTTTCTGTTTTATTTACTTTTACGGGACTCCAGGAGAACACAAAACACAAAAGCTGTTCACTGACCTCCAGAGACAGGAAGTTGATGAGGGTTTCCTTCGCCACGTCAACCTGCAGGAGAGAGACAGGCCAGTGAAGACAAGAGAGACAGCAATGCAGAGAGAGAAAGGAACGGACAGATGAAGAGGGTGGAGTACGTATGAAAGAGAAAGAGGGAGAGAGAGGAGGAGAGGAGAAAGGGAGAGGACAGAGTTTAAAGACAGACTTCATCTAATCTTTATTGCCCTATAATAATGTGCTTCTGTTTATCTGTGACCCAGTGGGGAGAGAAATAATGACAAGGAGGAGAGACCGAGAGGAATGCAAGAGAACGTTGGCCCTTTGCAGACACAATGGCTTCTTATCTTCCATCAACTCTCTCCACTCCTCAGTTCCTCATTCTGTACAGACACTGAGTTCCCAGACTGTGTTTCCAGAGGAAAAGTGTCGGCCACACCGCCACCGTCCCACCCTCGGAGGGTAACCCCAGACAAAGGCCTGGCCCCGTGCCACTCTGGTGGCCATGCTGTGCCAAGGTGACCCACGTCTGACGCCCTCCAGTGACCCCTCTCAAGGAACATTCATTCCCTTTCTACGGGGAAACACTTTGCCCAGTGTTTGATTCATTGCCCAGACCAGCATGGCTGTTTTCAAATTCAAACAGTAAACAACATCTCCATAGCGTGATCAGAGGCCTGCTTGATGACTGTTTGGATTAGAGTCATTGTAGCAGGATGCCATTTCCCCAGTGTGCACATGCTTTATGTGAGCTGAGGTCGCTCCTTATCTCTGAACAATGTGAGGTGGGGTAGCAGCACACAGCGATAAGCAAAAGTGTGCACCACACACACAGTTTCTAAAAGAGGGAAGTGCACCGTATGTGTCTCTTTTAGGACGGACGGAGGGACATTGTGTGTGTGTGTGTGTGTGTAACTGGAGGCGACGTTTTGGCCAATGGAACACCATTGTGCTCAGATGTGATTAAAAACTCAAATCAGGAATTAGTTTCAGAAAAAGACAGACAGAAAAAAAGTATACAGTATGGAGAACATTCTCGTCAAGTCCCCCCCCCCCCACACACCCCACACACACACGTCACAACAGAGGGTGGCTAATATATACTGCATGTTCTGCAGACAGACAGACAGGACAGACACACACACACACACACACACCTCTCTAAATGCCTGCATATCTGTGCTGTACACTAGTTCCAGAACTATGAAATAAACCAGGCTTCCATCCCAGCAATGACAAATGCATTCAGAGTTAGCAAGAATCAGTAAATACGAGATTTATTCTGTGAATGCCCTGTGTAAAATTCACTACGAAACCACAAATAAACTAAACATGTGAGTCATTTCGATCCCAGCGACACACAGCCTCTCTTGGAAGCCCTTGTTTATTATTCCTCAGCGTCAGCATTGGCTGCTTGACACAGGCAACCTGATTGGTCACAGGGGTGGAATTGGTCTCGTCGGGCGGGAACACACAGCTAAAAGCCATGACTATCAAACGCTGGCGTCCTGTGGCACTCATTTCATGATTTTACACTTCACTGGAGGAGATAATATATTGTGATGTCTGCAAGTATACACTTGCGGGTATGTGTTTGTGCATGTATGTATGTGTGTGTGTGTATGTGTGTGTGTGTGTGCCCATGTCTGGTTGTTTGGCGGTCTGTGGAGTCACATGACTTACCGCCAAGATTTCGATGTCATTGGTCTTGTTCTGCAAACTGCTACCAAGGTTCTGCAATCTGGATTGTATCTTTGGGAAAAAAAAGTGAGTGAGAGTCAGGGGGGGAGAGGGGTTCAGCGGAGAATAACTGCTCCCAAGATCCTCATGAAACTTCTGTGGAAAACAAAAGACACTTCATCCTCGCATGCAACAGCATCCTCCCCCAACCCCACACCCACCCTCATGCTGCGCTGCTGCCAATGGGACCAAACCCAGGCTGGTTCAGTGGGACCAGTGAGACCACATGCTGACACACACACACACACACACAAGTGCGTGCATACACCTTCAAAATATGCACACATGCATAACAAGAACAACACACACACCCACAGTGCATGCTCCAGCATGCCAGCTCCAGAGAAGCGTGGCCAGGCCAGTGGCCCAGAGGGAGCTCATCATGAGGAATGTCAGAGTGCTTTCATACGCCACCACTGAGCCACACAACAGAGTGGGTAGGCTTGGTGCCTTGCCTTGCCTGGCCTGGGATCTTTGCCTTGCTGTATTTATCAACAGAGGCAGATGTCTCTAAGAGATAATCATAGGGTGGTCGTTTCCAATCAAGCTAATCACAGGGTGGTCAATTCTAATCAAGCTAATATATAGACAATTGTCTGTTACTTACACAAGACTACCAATGAAGCCTATTGTTATGAACTTCAATTCCATGGATGACATAAAATAACTAGACTTAAATGACATGAAATGATTGAAATGAAATGACTAATTGATGAGGAAACTAGGGTGTATCACTGGACTGAGCGGATTCGAATTCGAATAAAGGTTCAGCCAACAATTTTGGGCAACGATATTGACAACAAAAAGTAAATAAACAAATAAATAATTGGTATTGGGTCATTCCACGTCAATTCAACCAGGGCCCACGCACTTAGGTCTCAAAAAATTCTGAAAAAAATTACCAGGTGTACCTATGTTACCCAGGAGACACACTGTAAAATTACTCTTATGTAAAAATCAATACTTTCCAAAATACAGCCAGTTTTACAGTGGGAGGGGGGTGTCGATTTTGTTCGGCCTCTTTTTTTTGTCAAAGTTCACAAGCCCACAGCGCAAGAACTAAACCATGTAGAAGGCTCAAATTGTGCATGCTGGTACATAAATAGGAATAGTATGTAGCAAAATAGTCACATTTAGTCTGGATAATCCTGCATAGTCATAGCTGTCCCTCAAATTTGATACAAATTTTATTGGAGTTTTTGGCTGGGCTTTTTTCAGAATTTTTTGAGACCTAAGTGCGTGGGCCCTGGTTGAACTGACGTGGAATGACCCTATTGTGATCGGTTATCAACTAAATTGCTTCGGCTATCAACTTAATTGTTTCCTACATGGCAGTGATGCGCGGGTCGGGGGTTATATGACCCGCCTGACCCGTTTTGGAGATCCAGTCCACCTGACCCACAAAATATGCGTTAAACATCGACCCAAACCCGACCAGACCCACAGCCCCCCCTCTCTCTCTCTCTCTCACTCTCACATACTCAGACGTGCGTGCGCGCGCACACACACAAACACATGCCTATAGGCTACTTCATATAACTTACCTCTCTTACAGTAAACAAAGTATTTGCCCATATTATCTCTGCTTCTCTTGCGGACCATCAAAAACGTTTCCGTGGGGTAATCTGAACAAAAGGTAGGTTACGAGCTACCACTTAGAAAACACAATCGCGAAAGAATAAAAAGACCGGGATGATTTTGCCTGCATAATATGCTATAGACTGACTAGAAACTAAACTGAATTAGCCAGGCTATTGTCAAAGGCTGTGTGGAGCATGGTAGTACCATGCGTGGAAATAATTTGCATTAGCCTTTTTTTAATCAACGAGTGAGCTGAGCAGCAGGGACGTCGTTAGCCTACCAGTAGTATAGGATCTAAATGTTCTCCGTTTGTTTACATCAGGAGTTTCATGAAATCTTTTAGCGTCTTTTAGGCCATCATCTGGATAATTAGAAACAATAGCTTAATTAATTGTGTGGATAAACTTTGTCCCCTCTGATGGGGTATTTTTTAAGCCAATCAACTCTGGTGAGCATGTGTATTTGAGACAGAGAGGAAGAGAAGGTGGAAATCTCACTTTAGCCTAGACCACATGCAATTCTGTGCATGGCTATTTTCATGGATACAACTTGCATTTCTATCTAGAGATTTAGACCCGACCCACCCACAACCCGCAATATTATCTATACAGCCTACCCGCTCGCAGGTCAGGGGTCGCCCGCGCATCACTAACACATTGGGATCGATATCAGACATCTCCTGTCTGTGCTCCTCACGCAATATGAGGATTGGCTAGAATATCATATGGCTCAGTGCGAGCTACTCTGTCTGCCATTTAGACAGCAAGAATGGAGTGTATTTGGGGCGCACACAAAGCCAGCACAGATAGAGGTGGGGCTGTGAGGAGGACAGGAAGGAGGAGCTGAGGTGATCAGGACAGACCGTGGTCTCGTATCGTCTGCGAGTGCTGGCCGACAGCTTCTCTGGGGGGATGAGGTTCACGTTCATGTTCCCTCCCGAGTTGCTCCCATGTTGCTCTGACGACCCTGTTTCCAAAACACAGAAGTGAGAAAAGCAAATCACAACATGGCTACAAGTCTACTTGTCACCAACACCAACCTCTCTCTCTCTCACACACTCACACTCAGGGGGTGCAACAATAAATCGATGAATTGTCAACTATTTAATTAATCGGCAACTATTTTGGTAATAGCCTTGTGTCATTTGAGAATTTAATCTGATTCCTTTAAACTTGAATAGATTTCAGAGACCTGGTTGGAATTCGCCAGATGACCGGATGTACTGGCTGCAAACTGGGGTCGAGATCAATGACATAATCTGGTATAATCTGAGCACAAGGTTTTAGTTTGTTGTCTGGAGGAAGGGGTCACACAAGGACACAGTGTGTCTCCAAAGCACAGAAGAATTAGGGAGAGGCTGTGAGGGAAACCTCTTGCTATTCTTATTTTAAGCACAATGCTATTATCTCCATCCCACAATGAGACAATACCGTAAAAAAGAATAGGGTTTGCTGATCTAAGGGAAAAGCTAAATGCATCTTCATGCTAGTAGAACTGTGTATTGGATTTCTGATTATGTGAAAAACAAAAGATGGCATCTCTTCTTTTGCCCTAAAGAATGGAATGGTGGCAAGTTATTCCTGGACAACTCAGTTTCCGTTGCACCGTCAAGCAAATATTTGATTTTATTGGCACCTATGGCCATGATTCTGAGCTGAGTTAGGTGGAATCTGCAGTTTGTTTCCAGTGACCCCTCTACTTTAATGTCAGCCTCAGCCCTTCATAAAACCCTGGATCAAGTATTTTAAGGACAGTTTCATAGAGTGTGTGAGCTGAATACCTGAGCTAGTCTGCAGTGATCCCTTTGGGTTCTGGAGAGAGGAGCCATCAGACACGTCTCTGGAGAAGAGAGAAGGGGAGAACAAATCATTCACAACATTTCACATGCACAAGGTCACACACACACACACACACACACCTGTTTCTCTCCTCTGAGAATTTGGTCCTGCATTTTTGTACGATATGATCCACCAGTTCGGACTCAGGAATCCTCTTCTCCGACTGCCGGTCCTTCTCAAAGGACTTCACCTGAGGAGCAAGATAAAAACCAGATACAGGTCCATTCATAAAAGCCAAAGCTAGGAGGACCAAATCTCTTAGTAAAAACCCAGTCTCTCTTTCTGGTCATCTTCAGGAAACCACCATCATTTGAACAGCTAGCCATTTTTTTAAGGGCTTTCTAAAAAGATCCTGACTGCCATTTGTCTTTGACTTTTCTTATTTGGAGCCTGAGCTGGCATCTTCTTGAAAAATATGGCCTTGATTTACTAAAGGCCTGTGGGTGAAAACTTGATACACACATATAATCCTCCCTGCACACTGGAGGACATCCATCTTGGGCTTTTTTCAGGAGCAGATATCAAGTTTGTAGCTGTTTTTAGTAAATCACGGGCCTATGAGTGAGAGTATATTTTACCTATCCCAAAGGAATCTGACCAGCAACAGACAACCTTTTATGCCATTTCTAGAACACATACTACCCTACACTATACACACATATCCACCTATTCCACTAGTGCATGGTGGCAAATAAACATTTCTAACACTCTGGCTGGCAGTCCGGCTTCAGTGGCTCATACAACAGAGCAGCCAGGAGGAACACACCTGACCTGGGTAACCAGAACCTCCTCTGGGTCCTCATTAGAGCAATCAGGTGGGTTTGGGCAGAACCGGAGCTCAACTGCCCTCTACACCCACAGCTCTCTGGCTCTCAAACGCTGTTACCACTCTGTCACTCGCTACATTACATTTATGCTTTTGTTTATTTAGTATGCGCTTTCGTTTAGTCATTTTCCGTAGCGACTTACAGTTCAGCTAAGGCATGCTTTTTTCCACCATCAGTAATGGTCTCCTAGGGCTCTGAACCTTTGACCCCCTTTTAAATGATGGACAAAGTGGGACAATGAGCAAAAATGCTCATGAAACTTAATGAAACAATAATGTGGTGAAACCAAATTGCTAATTGAATACCAAGCAACATCCTGAGCAAATTAATGGGTGGGTCAGCAGCATGACCCCACAAGCCACTTGTAGTGTGTCATTTACTGTTGACTACTTACAGTGTTTACTGTAAGTAGACAGTTTACTTACAGACTACTTTACTGTTGCTGTTGTGGACCTATGTGTCTGTACTCACCTTGCAGTAGTTCCCCTCCTTGTCAGACACCATCACCATGAAGGCCATGCCAGCCTGTCTGCAGTGCTCCAACAGAGCTTCCTGAGACTAGAGAGGGAGGGAGGGAGCGAGAGAAGGAGGGGAAGAGAGAAAAATAGAGAGGGAGAGCATACAGAAAGAAACAGAGGAGAAGAAAGTGCGAAAGAGGTAGGTAGTGGTAGGCAGAGAACAAAAAATAAAAAAGGACAGACAGAAAAGACATGAATGAATGAAAACATGAATGTCAACAGCAAGAGGAGATAAACAATGTGTTCCAATACTGTGGCCAAGTGCTCAAACATTTGGGAGGCTATGAGGATGACACAAAGTTTACTACACAGACAACTAATAATTCTTTATCATTTACAGTACCCTCAGGCATGGCAAGTGCAATGGACAAACAGCCACTCCAGGCAAACAGCTCTACAGGATACACGTTTGGAAACGAACACACAGCAAAGCAAGTCGTTTAAACAACTCCTCAAACGGACGCCTGAACAACATCACCCTGAGGCGGAAATTCCTGGTGCCGACTGGCCAGCACCTGGGGTGAAAACACACACACACACACACACACGTGTCACCTGTCTGTCTCGGCTGACTGACGGTTGCCTTAATGAGGCCTGTGGGCTCATGAGGCCTGGCTCTTGGAGCTCTGTCTGACACACTTAAATACGTGAGCATGCGCGCACACACGCACACACACACACAGAGTCCATCACTCACCCTCCCCAGCGCAAGCACATGAAGTCACTCTTTCTCCACCATGCTCAAATACACACCAACTCAGACGCAAATACACACCCACATACTCTCCCCTGCTCAAACACACACGCGTGTACACTTAGACACATACAGTACACACCCGCCACCTCAGTGGAACAGCAAAAGCCCTGTGCTCCTGCAACAGGCTCGGTCTGTGAGTGTGCTGTGTGAATGGACAGGTTAAGGCCGGGAGAGGAAGCAAGACTTCTTAGTTGCTTATTTATTTTGTTGCCACAGCTACCTGCTTATTTTGGACTTCATGTAAATGTGTATTCCAGTGTGTGTTTGTGCGTGAGAGAGAGAGAGAGAGAGAGAGAGAGAGAGAGAGAGAGAGAGAGAGAGAGAGAGAGAGGGGATAGGAAACCAACTGCAATCTGTTCAAAGACTTAAGAAGGACTTATGAGAGGAGAAGACCTGGTGTGAGCATTTGTGTGCTTGCATGACTTCACTTGTGTTGCGCAATCAGCACCATGGATGTAGTGTGTGTGTGTGTCGGGTGTGTGGGCATTCTGTGCCGACTGTCGTGTTTGCTTGTTTGCTTATTTGTTGTGTGTGTGACAGATACTCTGTTCCAACTGCTAGCAGCGGTCACTAACTGCTGAAGAGCTGACACAGATCAGTGGACCCAGCAGGCTTGACTTGCGGCTCTGCCCGCTCCCCGGCGCCTGGTGCCAGAGGCCTGGCCGGTCGTGCGGAGAGGGAAGTGTGTGTGTGTGGGGAGCGGCTCAGAAATTCCTCCGGGCCGCCTCGGCTCCATGTTTGGCTTGGAAAGCAGCGGCCCTGCCAAAACACCCAGCGGCTGCCCAGGTAATGCACTCACCCGTGGCCTGGGGTGTGAACACTCTGTGTGTATATAAAGCATATATGGCCTATCTGTGCATCCAAAAATGTGTGTGTGTGTGTGCGTGTGTGTGTCCACAGATATATGAGGAATTCTGTGATTCTGTGTTCGTCCATAGCAGCATGAACGAGTGTATGTATGTGCTTCTGTGTTCCTTGTGATAGTATGTGAGAGAGATATGTGCATATGTGTGTTTATGTACTTATTTGTGTACTTTCTCTCTACAACTTCCTCTCTATCCCTCTCTTTTTCATCTCCCTCACTGTCCCTCTACCTCTCTCTAGGATTCTCTCCATCTGTCTGTGGTTTTTCTTCCTACTGTATCTCTCTCACTCTTTCATTCTTCAAATGTTCATCTCTCTCTTTCTCATCATCTCTCTCACCTTCCCTCTGATTCCCCCTCTCCCTCTCCTCAACTACCACTACTGCCCAACTGATGAGGTCCACTGATTCACCATTGTGCTATGTACTATTTCTCTCCCTATCTATCCATCTCTCTCTCTCTCTCTCTCTGTCTCTCTACCCCACTCTCTCTCTCTTTCTGACTCAAACACTGTCCATATGTGAACTACTAGTCATACTTGCTCAGACTCTCCTTTCCTCTAATTCACTTTCATAGTTTATTTCTCTGGCTACTTAACATCTCTCCAGTGCTGTCCATGTGTGAACACTAATGACCGGAGTCCTTCAGCATGCAGAGATTTCCCCTCTCCCCCCGGCCAGATGGACACAATTACTAGCATACTTACAACACAACTGTGCAGCAACATATAATAAACGTACCAATGGTGCACAACACCCTAGAGGAGCCATCTTTTGAAATGTAGCAGATGCTGGACTAAGGCCTCTAATACCAATCCCATTCATTTCATCTGCACTTCCCTTAAACCCTGTGGACTGACCAGCTAAACGAGCAGTTTACTTTTTCCTCCCTCTGTGCCAGATTGAGCTGGTCTTGCTTTACCGCATCAGATCGATTGTTTTGGGCTTCCTTGCCTCTCTGGCCCCCTTTCCTCCATAACTCCATGCCTACCTGTCGAGCTGCCTGCCTGTCTGCCTGGCCTCCCTCCCCGTCTGCATGTTTACCTGGCTAAGTGTCTGGGCTGTGGCTCCTCTGTAAAAAGACCCTGGATGTGTCTGACATACCACCACTGCCATGGCATTTGGAATTTAGTCTCCAGCAAATAGAGCAGAGCAGAGCAGAGCAGAGCAGAGAGAGAGAGAGAGAGAGAGAGAGAGAGAGAGAGAGAGAGGTCAAGTCTTTCTGTGCTTATCCTGGATCAAGGGGAATGGAGTTGAGCAATCGGCAGAGAGCAAGCATCAGAGGAGGAATAGGGGGGTGGAGAGAGAGAGAGAGAGAGATGGAGAGAGGGGGACAGAAATAGAAAGGGGAGTAAAGGGAGAGTGAGAGAAAGTGAATGAAAGTGAACGGGTGAATAGAGAGGGTGTGTGAGGGTGTGTGAGGGTGTGTGTGTCCTGAGGAAAGAGAAAGGGACAGAGAGAGGGAGAGATGAAGGTAGGGAGAGCGATGGAGAGACAGAGTCTCAACTGTGGGAAGCAGGAAATGTGATCAGAGGTGGGGAGAAGGTGAGGGATGAAAGGGAGGAGGAAGCGGTGTGATGAGAAAGCTGGACCAGTGTGAGCCCAAAACTCATTTGGATTAGCTCATGATGAATGGGATGAACATGATCGCTTTCACCACCGAGGACAAACAAGTATGGCTGAGAGAGAGAGAGAGAGAGAGAGAGAGAGAGAGCGAGAGAGAGAGAGAGAGAGAGAGAGAGTGTGTGAAGTGCAGTGAGGGTCCAGTGATGACGCACAGTTCTTGGGCTGAGATCACTGAGATCAGCCTGTAACATAAACATGAAGAATGTGACAGAGCCATGGCAGTAGTGAGCAGGGAACTCCACACACACACACACACACACACACACACACATACACGGCTAGCTGGACAATCACACCAAATGCACACAGACAGATTAAACATAACTTATCCATTGTGCACTCTCTCTCCATGCAGACATTCAACACAAACCTGTAAAATGACACATATGCACACACATCTTGACGTCCTGAGATTAAATACACATCACACACACACACACACACACTTCAAAATACACTAAATCAATCTGAGAACTCCAGCAGTCCTCCCTAAGTACAGCAGCACAAGTGAGAACCCAGTGGGAAAGTAGCAGATGAGCGCTCAACAGCCCCTATGCATGTGAGTACAGTACAGGAGCCCAGGGCTTAGGACACAACAATGCCACATACTGCTACAGTCAACCTCTCCAGTCACATTCATCAAGAGCCCTGCCATGCAAACACAGTATGGTACAGATGAAATGGATGACATTCTACACAGAGCCTCACAACCCAATACCGCACTGTTACATGCCTCCTGACCACTGACAAGCCGTCCTTGTTTCATCATAAAGCTCTGGAAAAACCAATAGTGCTGTAGCTGCTAGGGACAAAACGCTCACAGTGCTGCCACCTTTTGGTGGGGTACAGTAGTATCTTGTGCAAGTTGTGTCTATACCACAAGAATCATGCCCCACATGAATGAGTAGTGCTCCTGATAGCCCAGGAGCCTGTGTGGAGTGCAGTCCAACTCTATTATTTTACATTTCTTCTGTCAGTGAAATCGTCCACAGCAGACAGTTCTTTGGTACTTGGTGGCTAAGGTGAAACCTTAGCATGTGGACCACAAGAAGTGATTTCCATACACTACTCACAAAAAGTCAGAGATATTTGGCTTTCAGGTGAAAATTTCAGGATGAACCTAAAATCCACTATAACCTTTACAGGTGAACCCAATGTGACCTTCTCTAAACCTTTGAATGTGCATGTCCAACAGTTCAATGTTTCACTACTTTTTGTGAGTAGTGCATGTGCTTCCATTTCCCATAATAGCTGTACTCAAAATGCACCAGAAACACCTTTGATCCTGTTGATTGACAACTGTTCCCAACCCCCAGGATTCCCCAACCTCACACACACACACACACACACACACATTACTGGAAGTGCACTGACCTGAGAGATGTCATAGACCACTTCAGCAGACACGCCAGCCGTCCACAGCTTCTGGGTAACGTTGATGGCCCGAGACATCGAGGTGTGACCCACAGGAACCACCAACACATCACAGGAGCTTACCTGGGGCTGAGGAGGGGATAGAGACAGACAGAGAGAGAAAGAGGGGGGTATAAAGAGAAAGAAAAGAAGGGAGAGAGGAAGTGAAACAGAGAGAGAGAACAGATACATAAACAGGAGATCTGACAGGGCAAGCCAATTAAAACCACAGTAGGAAGACAAGGGTGAAGGTCACCATCACTCCACAACACACACAAACAGGATCACCATTATTGAACAAAATTACTCAGTGATTTTGGAGCCATCATCCATTTTCAAAACTTTCAAAAGCATTGTTATGAAATTGAATGTAGCAAAATAATCACTATATTTTGATTAGGGTATGGTACGGTAAGGTTGTTTTCATAATCATTGGGAGTCATACACTGCGTTCCAAATTATTATGCAAATTACATTTTCTCAGATTTTCCTAAATAGTTGATGCAAATGACGGTCAGTATAATTTTCAAGTCATCAACCGTTAGAGTACAATTCAAATTTTATTGAACAAACCTCCCAATGATAACAGTATTTTTTTTTTTTTTTTTTCAAAAATAAAAAAATCAAAACGCACTGTTCCAAATTATTATGCACAACAGAGTTTCAAGACAAGAGTTTAATAGGTTGTAAAGAACTAAAAATGGTAATTTGTTACATTTGCAGCATTAGGAGGTCAAAAGTTATTTCAATCAAAAACATCTTAACAGGCCAAGTTACATGTTAACATAGGATCCCTTCATTGATATCACCTTCACAATTCTTGCATCCATTGAACTTGTGAGTTCTTGGAGAGTTTCAGCTTTATTGTCTTTGCAGAATAGCCTATAAATAACAAAAATAATGTACACCCTTCGAGGTGCAGAAGGCAAGGGAGAATAAACAAAGAAAAACTTGGTCGCCGCACACTCTAGCTCGTATTCCTCTTATTTTAATTCCAACGTTTCGGCCTGTCAGCCTTTGTCAAAGTTCCGGAACCTTGACAAAGGCTGACAGACAAAGGCTGACAGGCCGAAACGTTGGAATTAAAATAAAAGGAATACGAGCTAGAGTGTGCGGCGACCAAGTTTTTCTTTGCAGAATAGCCTCCCAGAGCTGCCAAAATGTCAGAATAACCTCCCAGAGCTGCTGCTTGGATGTGAACTACCTCCCAACCTCATAGATCTTTTCCTTGATGATGATCCAAAGGTTCTCAATAGGGTTGAGGTCGGGGAAGATGGGGGCCACACCATGAGTTTCTTTCCTTTTATGCCCTTAGCAGCCAATGACCCAGAGGTATTCTTTGCAGCACGAGATGGTGCATTGTCATGTGTAAAGATGATTTTGCTACATAAGGCACGGTTCTTCTTTTTGTACCACGGAAGAAAGTGGTCAGTCAGAAACACTACATACTTTGCCTACCAGCTCTTTCCCCATGATTCCGGCCCAAAACATAACTCTGCCACCTCCTTGCTGACGTCTCAGCCTTGTTGGGACATGGTGGCCATTCACCAACCATACATTACTCCATCCATCTGGACTATCTAGGGTTGCACGGCACTCATCCATCAACAAAACTGTTTGAAAATTAGTCTTCCATGTATTCCTGAGCCCACTGCAACCGTTTCTGCTTGTGAGCATTGTTTAGGGGTGGCCGAATAGTAGGTTTATACACATTTGCAAACTTCTTGAGGATCCTACACCTTGAGGTTCGCGGAACTCCAGAGGCACCGGCTTCATATACCTGTTTGCTGCTTTGCAGTGGCATTTTAGCAGCTGCTCTCTTAATCCTATGACTTTGTCTGGCAGAAACCTTAGTATGCCTTTGTCTACACAAACCCACCTGTGCTCTGAATCAGCGACAAATTTCTTCAAAATCACGCATACGTTTTTAGGAAATATCCAATGTTTTCATACCTTGTCCAAGGAAGTACTCAATTTCAGCAGCAGAGAGGTCCCTTTTCTTTACTATATTGCGTGAAACCTGTGTCCTGCTTAATAATGTAGAACATCCTTCTTAAGTAGTTTTTCTTTGATTGGGCTCACCTGGCAAACTAATTATCACAGGTGTCTGAGATTGATTTCAATGATCCAAAGAGCCCTGAGACACAACACCATCCATGAGTTTAATTGAAAACAAAAAAATAAATGTTTATGAAATCCAATTTGCATAATAATTCGGAACACGGTGTAATAACGATTAATCGATTCATTTGATTAATTGCATGGCCCTATCGACACGCATGCTTTCATACTGATACAAACTGCCCCTCGAGATTCAATAAAGAATGCCAATTTTGTTTCACACACATAACTGCACAACTGCAGCACAGATGTGCAAAATCATTTGACGGCAGAGGAAATATATACAGCCTGACAATCAATCTGACCAAGACATTCAAATCAGGGAAATCCAACCCCAGCAACCCCAGCTTCAGAAAGCAGCAACAACAGACAAGACAAGTTTCATTTCCATTTCACTTTGACTTTTGACTGTCTCTGCAAACTCAATTTGAAACAGCAAAGTAATGCTACCTTGCACACAGAAAGCAACAATAGATGTGAAAATAACAGATTCTAGTGTCTATTCAAATTGGAAGGGCTGTCTGTGTGTGCAATACCATTCCACACCGTCCACTCATGTTAACAGCAAGCCCAGCATAGCACAGCAGTGGTCTAAAAAACACATTATCCGCCGCAATCTCTTCCAGGAACACACGTACAGCTCTTTTTAGCCCACTCATGAATCAGTCATTGTTCAAGCAAACCTAAAAAAAGAAGTGGGGGCAAAGATGAAAACCAAAAAAGTCTGTTTGACCCACCGGCTCCTCCATAGAGGCCACAGCACCACAGATCTTATCCAGCGCCACGCTGACCCCAACTGCTGAGGGTGCGGGGCCTGGTCCCACCGGGCCGCGGAAGTCTGAGATCTACACACAGGACAACAAGGTGGAAAAAAACAGCAGGGAAGAACGTCAAACACACAAAATATCTGAAACGGCAGATGTTGACATGGATTAAATGCCATGCCACATTACTTGCTGGTCCAAGTGGACAAGCTAAAAGTGGTCACAAAATGGACATGCTAGAAAAATTTGAAGTTTCAGCTAAAGTTTTATCTGGAAATATTTTATGGTCTGTGTGTCAGTCATCAATCCACATCTAAAGTGTCACACTACCTTCCCACCAAAGAACACTCAGTTCTCACACATCCATGTAGCACTTAGGATGGTCAGAACATATTCACTGTATCTCTAGTCACAGATATCTGTAACCAGCACAACGTACGAGCTACAGTACATCCATTTTGGAGTAACTCTGGATTCATCTGATGGGCAAGGCCTGAACAACATGCCCTCTAGTTTAGGAAAGGTTGGGTATTGGTCATACCAGGTGGTCGTAGCGCCCACCAGCGGCGAGGATGTCAGGCACCGTGCGTCTGCGCTTCCTGACAAAGGCCACAAACTGGAAGATGACCCCCCTGTGATGCTGGATCTTATACACCAGGCCCAGGTTCACCATCACCTTAGGAAAAAGAGAGAGACTTTAATTTTCACTTTCATTTATCTACATGGAACCATTAATTTACCAACAACTTACATTGTCTCAAGGTGTTAGTTCAAGGTTAAAGTCAAAGTTAAAGGTGAGTCCATGCCAGATCGGAGAGTAAGTTTGACTGTCCTATAACACAGTTATTACACATTCCTAACATCTTCTGCATGTAAAGTTATGAGTTAAGCTATAAGCGTTTATTTAATGTTGATCTGACATTTAAATGCATATCAAGTTGAGCATTGTGGTCTCTGCCACACAGTTCTTACTTTTGGCAGAGACACACAAACTTATTTTCAAACAAATTTAAACCTCACAGTATATGACTGTTACCAAGATATAGGATAATATATCCTGTATGTCTCACTCCATTGAAGGGTACCATATGTCTATGCAATAATCGTTTCCCACAACTTGAAGTCTAGGATGCGTCTGAGGAATTAAGAGTGGGACTACATTGTGTAACATGTCATGGTGTGTGAACTGACGTGATTAGAGGACATATGATGCTGCTTTTTTTTGGACAACATATTTTGCCGATATGTTTATCTGGTTGATATTTTTTAAAAGTAATTTATTCTATAATTATATATTACCATACACATTACAGTCTAAGGGATTTAGGGAATTTGGGCAAATGTTTATAGCAGCCAAACTTTCCCCAAATTGTCCTAAAGCATGTTTATGTTTGTTGCCAGACATTACAAGGCAAATGGTCATAATGTGAGTGATCGCAAAAAATAATAACTTTAACTTTGTATATTCGATTAACACAGCCTACTGCTAATATATATTATGCAATCAATCAACCTCTAATGACGATCTACCTGCAGCTTGATGCCCAATTTCCTGAGCAGGCTGGTCAGCTCCTCCAGCTCCTTGACGCCCTGCTTGGCCAGCTGGGTCACGGCCGTCTTCTGCTTGGTCAGGAAGTCTAGCGAGGGAACCAGGTCTTGCAGCTCACCCTTCTGCCCAATGAACTTGTACAGCGTCTGCAACTGATGCAACAGGGCACAAGTCTATTGATTAGATAGATATACACATAATGATTATTACATACTAGATGATTTAATTAGTTGCAATTAGTTGCACTCTGTCAATGTATAACAGAGTTAGATTGCAATCTAGTCTGGATTAAGGAGAAGCCATTTAATTCAACCTTGCTTAAATGCTTTAGGCATTGAGTAATTAATTAGTTGACGGTAGTCATGCTGTGTGTGTGTGTGTGTGTGTGTGTGTGTGTGTGTGTGTGTTTTTCGGGTGGATAAGAGGCATTAATGTAAATTGTTTTTAGCGCTCGGAGGAGTACTCATTATATACTTGTAAAACACAGCAGACATCACACAGACACATTAACAAGGTTCAAAACTTAATTTTCATTGGTCGTGGTCTTTGGGAGGCAAGAAGAAGGACAGAAGAACAAAGAAAGGGCAAGAGCAGGACATCTTTTGAGAGGAAACCGTTAATTCATTAATAATTAATTAATTAGCTATTAACATAATTAATAATTAATTAACTGTAATCCATAGAGAATAGATTAAATTCCAAGTGTTTTCAAAGACATGCATTGCGTTATAGCCAAATGCCTCTTTGTTAAGATGATCTCCCTCAGCATAGAAATAACCAGGAAGGACTGGACCGCAGCTCCAAATATTTATGAGACAAATCTACACCTGGGGGCATGTTTCATTCATGAATCAACCCTTCTGACATCCAACTTCATTCAGGGATATTAATCAAAATCTCACTGCAGTTTTTTTCCCTTCTTTCTGGAAAAATATTTTGAAGTCAACCCTGCAAACCCAGGGGATGATCCAGCTGAAGCGGCGGACTGCAGCCCAGCAGGCTCGGTGGCACAGGAAGGGGACTCCCGCTGTTACTGGACGCCTCTCATTTCACATGCAAGACCTGCTCCCCAGGTCTGGATGAGCTTCCAGCTCTTATAAAAGGTGGCCATCATACACATGGTGATTTCACTGGGTTTGGCAGGCCAGGCAGAGGTGCCTGTACCCCCCCCCCTCCCCCCCCCCCTCCCCCTCCCCTTAGCCCTGTCCTGGGGAAGACATTAGGCTGCAATGTGTGCTGCTGAGCTCTGTCCAGCGCAGAGGGAGTTTGAAGCTAACCAAACCTGGAGCAGGAAGAGAGGGGACTCACGCTGTTGTTGGACAGAGATAAGTTGAAGAACTTGGCCTCCACTTCTCGCTTTGTGAGCTTTTCACTCTGAAACACAAAAAGTGTGAGTCTATTAGTGTGTGTGTGTGTGTGTGTGTGTGTGTGTGTGTGTGTGTGTGTGTGTGTGTGTGTGTGTATGTGAGATGGGGTGACTCAAATGGCAATCCTTGCCAGAGAGCACTCACTGTTCATGCAAAGTTAAAACAGAAAAAAGATGTAACCAAACATTTGATAATATTCCACACAGCTGAGAATAAGAAACTGGAAGGCTGCATTTTCCATTAAAACACAAGACAAGACTCCATCCGTGTCTCTCCCCAATTCTTACTCTCAGGTGACTCCCTTTGATTATACGTAAATAGAACAATGCTCTGGTAACAGCAGAATCCACCATTAGGAGCACTGATAGGAACGGATTATTCAGCGAACTGATTATAATGACCTATCAGCCAACTAGCATCTCATCATCAGACCCTCATTTCCTGTGTTGCCATCATTCTCAGGACTGACTTTTCTTCAGGATTATGCTGTATTCAGAGTGAACATTTTATTAAAATTCACAAAACTCATCCTTCACTGATCCTTCTGAGTATGGAATTTGTTACATTTGTAAAATGTTATCATAATAAATTTGAGAAGTTATGGCGTCATTCATTAAAACAGTAACCCTGTTCTGAGTGAGTGAGTCACTCATAAGTCTTATAAGTCTCTAAAAAGCATCTTGTCAAATAAGAAATGTATATGTACACTTGATAACCCCCTCATGACATACAGCATGGGGGGAGGGGTTGTCAGGTCTCTCACCATGGAATCACACAGGATGTTGGCTGCCTGCATGAGTTTGTCCTCAGGCACGCCGCTGTGCAGCAGAATGGCCCTCAGCAGGCTGGTGTGGTTCAGGTAGACTGTGTAGTTCCTCTCCTGCGCACACACACACACACACACACACACACACACACACACACACACACACACACACACAGACACAGACACAGACACAGACAGACACACAGTTAGTGCGCCATGCAGCACAGTTTATAACAATCCCAGAACACTAATAGGAGTCAGGACAGGTGTCAGATGAAGGTAAGATCAGTGGCAATCGTTTCAAACAGTATAAAACACAATGTTGACCCTCGTGCATCCTCATGCACACTCTACCAGTACAGTACAGGAGGAGGAAGAGGAACGGCAGAGTGGTGTAGCATTTAAAACATCAATGGCTTATTTATGGAAAATGGCACTTTATATATTGTTGGGCTTCGGGACCAGGGATGACTGAAGCTTCGGCTACATTGTCACTGAATATGGAAGCTTCACTGTACATGATTAAAGAGAATCAAAAGTCTGATTTCTGAGACTGGACTTCTGGGGGGGTAAATACACTGCACACATACAAACATGTAAACACTGAGGAGAACACATAATGATTACAGCCCACACACATACGGCACAAGAGAACAGGGGCCAGCTTTGAAATGGTGCTGCCAAACTGTTTGATTCATCATGGCCTATCCTGCTGAATCCAGAGTGACTCAAAACTTCTGAGCTGAATTATCAGTGTTCTGTGTGTGTGTGTGTGTGTGTGTGTGTGTGTGTGTGTGTGTTTGTCTACTTGTGTCTCTCTGTGTGAATGTGTCTTTATGTATATGTGTGTATGTGCGTATCCTCATCTGAGTTTGTGTGTGTGTGTGTGTGTGTGTGTGTGTGTGTGTGTGTGTGTGTGTGTGTGTGTGAAACTCATAGCCCCAGGGCAGTGCTGTGTAACAGACTCTCCATCTCTATGATGTTGGATACGCTGAGCCTCTAAGGGTTTAGTGGGGTGAAGCGTTGCCAGGTCTCCGCGACAAACAAAGTCAAAACAGTTCATCATAAGTTCTAAAAAAAACAGGTCAAACAATGACCCGACAACCCTTCTCAGTGTCTCCTAGAGTTGGGGTATGTAGGTTTACGCATGTCCGTTTAGAAGTGAACCAAAGTGATATTTACCATAGTATGGTCAACGAATATGACCGCTTGTTGATGGATTTACTCAACCTGTCTACAACTTCACCAACCAGAACTCAGCCATCTACCATCTACTCAGCCGTACCTATGATGGATTTTAGTTTCTCTTTAAACGAAACTCAGAACCTGCATGTTTGAAGGCTAAAGCATGGAGTGAACTACTGAGATCAAGTGCTTTATTGTCTACTTATGTTATGGTAGTCTGGGGACATGTTGCTAAAAAGTAGTCTATTATAACTTGATGATTGCACCTGTGCGATCAATCAGAGCAAAGTGGACTCATGGTAGGGCACCAAGTCAAGGTGTTGAAGTTTTCTACTAAAAGTACTTCAGCATAATCATATGAAAGCAGATGATCTGACATTCAAGTAAACAGCATTGGTGAAAGAAAGGATAGTCTGCAAAAAACACACACACACACACACACACACACACACACACACACACACACACACACACACACACACAGAGCACCTGTCTGACACATAAAGGCCTAATGATACTGGAGAATGTATGCAGCTGTACAGGTCCAATCCAGCTGTTTAAACATCCTGAGCTCTGAACTGGTGACACAGGAAATGGCCGTGTCAGGCGGCTCTCTCTGGAGGTTGGGCCAGCCAGTGGAGTTAATGGCTCCAGGTCAACTACAGCACCCTCAGTGGGAGCTGAGCATACACTGGGCTCTCATTTAAGGAGGGTGAACCCCTGACACCAGTGGCTTGTTAAAATCTGCCGAATGCTCACTGTGAACTACCTCCTCGGATCAGTTGCTTGTCTTCACAAACGTCCCCCGCAAACTCAAGGTAAAAGAAAAAAGGTTTGGTGGCTATTATGGAGGCACCTCAACTGCGGTTCCAATGAGTACCAACAAGGTATTAAGGGCAGAGGGCAAACAGAATACAGCAGAACCAACTACCGGCAGTTAATGGCAAACACAGACACAGACACATACACCAACACACATACATGCACACAGCCACACACATGAACTAACAGACACACAAAAAGACATACAGACAGAGACAGACAAACTCGTCTACACAAGAGCACACATGGACAAATCCACCATGTTACCTGCAGAGCGCTGAACTCGTGGATGATCTCAGAGATGGTGTAGATGGCCTCTGCGTCGGGAAGCAGGGTGTTGGTGACTGGGGCCACGATGTCAAAGGCGCACTCCAGCATCTCTCGGGGGTGCGAGCGGTCCAGCTTCCGCGGCCGAAACACACGCTCTATGCTGTACCTGTCGCAGTGGGAAACAGACAATAAGAGCAGTACTGGGACCTCCAAAGCCCAATGCTGTCCGTGGATGGGAGAGAAACAGCCAGATGGGAGTGTGCCACCACAACACTTCAACACATGTTCAGAGAGAAACAACCAAATAGGGGAGAATAGCACTAGTATGCCAACAGAAGCATTAACTACCTGGGTGATAAGACTACTGCAATGCCTAACAAATAATATTGTATTTAATGCTCTTTCAATATTGTAATCAATATTGTAACTATAAAGAAGGAAAATGAAGTGAAGGACACAACTGTGTCATTTAAACACCCATATATGTGAGGGGAAGAAACTGCAGATGGTTCTGCTGCAGCTTGGACCAGTAAGGACAGGGCAACTGGCTGTTACCCAACCAGGAAGGACAGACTACAATGGCCATGACTGCAAGGACACATATCCTTGACTCCTCAAAGATTGTAAAATTTCTCATGCTTTTCTTGCTGCTGTCAAATGTGGTTTACTTTCGAAACACTCAGATAAGTTGTTTATTAGGCTATTCTTGGACCCTGTGTTCTACTTCAGAAAATTATAGAGGGGCAGTGAAGTCTGAGCAAGAGCATCAGTAATTACCTTTTTAAGTGTGAGATGTTGTTTCGAGCAACGAATCTTGCGAAAGCCAACTGCAGCACAATGTCATGAACAACATGAAACAGAGAGAGAGAGAGAGAGAGAGAGAGAGAGAGAGAGAGAGAGAGAGAGAGAGAGAAAGAAAGAAAGAAAGAGAGAGAGAGAGCACACAATTAAGAGTGAGTAATACATCTCTGGAGACACCATTCAGTGACGCAGAGATCAAATGCCTGATGGCTTTTCATGCTTTAATGAACCACAGGACTGAGAGAGGAAGGGGCTGTGACATGGAGGGGAGATGCTACACACTAGTGTAAGTGTAGGGGAATTAACTTCCTGAGTCAGTGCAGTGGCATTTTACTTCTTCACTGGTGTGTTAATGTAAGTAGTGTCATTTCAATGACATTAACTTCCTATCTGCTGTGTCTGTGTAACTGTGTTAACTTCCTATCTGTGGTGTGTGAACTGTATTCACTTCCTGTTCACTGTTTTTGTTTAACTGTATTCACTTCCTGTCTGTTGTGTCTGTGTAACTGTGTTCACTTCCTGTTTACTGTTTTTGTTTAACTGTATTCACTTCCTGTCTGTTGTGTCTGTGTAACTGTGTTCACTTCTTATTCACTGTGTCTGTAGGCTCGTTCTGGATTAACAGCGGTTGACCGTGCCTGACTTGATACGTCAACATGATCTGCAATGATCTGCCAGTGTCAGCCAGGAAAAGCTAATAAAGATGTCAGACAGCCCCCGGGAGCTAGGAGATAGGAGATATCGCGGAATTTTGTTTGCACTTAATACAATTTAAATTTCCTTCATTAAAATGAACATGATTACTGACTTAATAGATAATTATGATGTTGATTTCATAAACCATTGTTGGCATACATTCAACAGATGTTTGTGTCATTGGTCTACACTACAGCATTAAATAGCAGAATAATACATTTCCAGTACCACTCTTACAGAAATCACATACAAGAAGGTATCCCTTTGAATTTTGAACAAGTTTACTTCAGGCACATTACTCCCATGAGGTCTTAAGGTCATGTGACATGGTGACATCACAGTGACTTTGACCAAGTCAAACAACATATCTAACCAGCATGCATTGCGTTCAACCCAGCATGCCATGCATCACTTTAAGCCAGATCTGCCAAATAAGTCCTGTCTGTTAATTTCTTGTCTGTTTTGTCTGCGTAACTGTGCTCACTTCCTGTCTGTTGTACATACCCGCAAGTCATAGGGCAGTGTGACCAGCATGCCACTGTGGTCCATGAAGCAGGCCAGCTCACAGCCCTCATACAACGTCCGGTTCCTAGGCAACAGCAGTGGCATCTGGAGCCGCACAGCACCTGTGTGTGTGTGTGTGTGTGTGTGTGTGTATGTGTATGTGTGTGTGAGAGAGTGTGAGTGAGAGTGAGAGTTGGTTTATGAGGGGAGTCACAAGCACACAATGTTAAAATAACACATCAGATCACAGCTGTTAGACTAAATGGCAAGGATACACATGGCAGAAACACCACACCACAGAACATAAAGGGCTGCGTGGTAACGAAAACACAAGGAAATCAAAGCTACTATACATCAAGCTACATACAGCTGGAGGCTACATCCATATGAGCACATACGTATAATAAACTGAGACTACTATTCTGCTACTATACACAGCCTTCAAGTCTGTAGCCGCACACATCAATAACATCTTAAAGAACACAAGCACAGCTTGAAGCCTGATGGGCAGGCATTCATCAGTGCAATGACACCTCACAAGAGTAGCCTGGGGGCAGTTGGAAACACACACACACTAAACCCATCCTATCCTACAGGCTCAGTGTGGGACTGTGTGAGTGCCAACCAAACGCATGCCCCATATTGTTTCATGAAAGAAAAACAGAAAATAGAGGAACAACACCACTGCTTTTATTCCACTGGATAAATAAAGGCATATGTGGCAAGCTAACACAAGATGTCCCCAGTGCAGTCTTTATCCCTCCCTCTCTCTCTCCCTCATGCTCAGCCTAACTTTTCTCTTTCTCCTAATCCCATTTTCTCGCCACCCCCCTTCCATTTCTCCCTCTCTCTTGTTCATATTTCCTCCCCCTATCTACCTCTTTCTCCCTCTCTTTCTCCCTGTCCCTCTTTATGATAGGTGCTTGTGGCTTCCCCTCCACACAGTCTCCATCCACACATGAGGCTGCAAACAGCTCGCAGGCCCCCATCTATAATCATGACAGTGGCGCCCCAACCAGAAAACCCACTTCCCCGAGTCGGCTTTCAGGGTTAATATTTCTGTCTCGGCTTAGCATTCGTGTTCGTGTGGCCCGAGACTCCAATGGCACGACCCAGGAGAGAAAAACCAGTCGGTGTGTGACTAAGACTGAGGCAGCGGAGATGGAGGTCGTGGTGGTGGTGTTTTTAAGAGTTTTTTTTTCCAAACATGAGCGGATTTCCTGGAGTGCTGGCTCCCACACCGCGGCGTGACTCACCGTGCTTTCTGAAGATCCTGGTGATTGTTTCGTACACATACTGTTGCAGTTTGGCGCTGTTGAAATTAAAACTGCCCTGGAGCGAGAAAAAAATAGAAGGAAGGATAGAGTGAGGGAGAGAAGAAAGGAGAGAGGAAGGGAGAGAGGGTTAGACACACAGAGAGCCATTAATGAGGCGCAAACACAGCCAGCTTTATGCATCCCAGATGAAGAGAGCACAAGACAGCCTCCCATGAAGCTCTACAGTGCCACCTAAAGGTTACAAATGTGGGTCAAAACTAAAGCGTAGGCGCTGTACTAAACAGGACCTGGAGTAAGATGAGACAATTGGAATTGAGCCCATGAAAACAAAATAAGATACCGGTACAACTGGAGAGATCTGAAGCCTCAACAGCATAATGTTTACATTTTGGGATGGTATCCCATAGATGGATTAAGCCTAGTCCTAGTCTAAAAGCTTTTTCTCAATGGATATCTCCACTGAAATTATCTTTTTGTCCATGGCTAGGGCTTAATCCAAGTATGGGAAACTGGCCCACAGAAGGCCTTGCTGAGAGTTGTTGACAGTCAACAAAGCCATGCTAGCCCATCATCTGGTAGGAATTGTATGGAAATGGGAGCTTTTTTCACCTCCACACACTCAAATTCAATGGTTCTCCTTTGGAATGATGCAACTGACACGTTTTGATGAGCAAGGCACAAGCAAAAAAGTGAGGATTCTAAAAATGCAAGCTGCTCAAAGTTCAAAATTATATGGTCATGTTTTTTTTTTTTTTCAAAGTTTTTTTTTCTCACTATCTTTGCAAACAATTGTGGAGTTAGCGGAATTGTTAAGTCGATTGATCCACGGAGGAAAGGTGTGCCCATAAAGTCGATCAAGTCTTCTTTATCTGGATGCCCTCACTGGCCTGCTGGGTTGTGGGAAAATCTCACCCTGGAAAGCCTGTGAGAGCTAGGCTAACACTGCCAAAAAAACCTAGACACAGTTACAAGAACACCGCTAATGAGTCCTCTCTGCTCTCCACTCTTTCTGTGCACCTTTACATGTTTTAGCAAAGCCTCTCTACATCTTCTGTTTACATGTGAGAAAATATTGAAGCACAATGAATGAATGTGTGAATGAACTTCGATGAATAAGCACAATGAATCAGTGAATGACCTTCATGGATAAGCCTCTCTCCATCTTATATAGTATTCACACATGGCTGAGTGACACCCATGTAAGTGGCCTGGGGCCAGCAGATACCTTGTGGATGTCGATGTCGTAGGTGTAGTCCATGACGAGAGACGTGCTCTGGGAGAAGAGCTGGCTGACCATGGTGCGGTAGGCCTTGCCGTTGACGTTGGCCATGGTGTGCTGCAGCACCTCGTGCAGCTCCGACTCCTCCATCTGCGGCGGCGGCAGCAGCTCGCTCTTCAGCAGCTCCTGGGCTGTGGGACGCAGCGCCGGGTCGTGGTTTAGCAGCCAGCCAATCACCTTCCTCTGCAGGGACAGGCCGAAGCAGAACGCAAAGAAATGTGATATTCTAGAACAACGCCGCTGACCGGATCTAGATGAGAGAACTGGTGGTTAAGGATACAGTGGTGCTTTAGCAAAGGGATTGGTATTGAGTGTAGGTCTGGGAAAAGAGTCTTCATGGTGTAGTAAACTCAATACATCTATGGTAAACATATAGATTTTACACTTTACACAAATAAATGCACAACATGTTCAAAGCAAGACACCTGAGCAAGACACCTCACCTGAGTTCCACTTTCATATTCCACAAAGTCCTCTGGGAACTCAACAGACTCCTAGCAAAAGCAAACAAAACAATGGTGAACTTGGATTGCCCCTGCAATTTACAAAACAGCTACAATCGTCCACAAAGTGCTTCATCAGTAGACGCTTGAGGTCTGGGAGGCTCCAGAGTGCCCTGTCAAACTCAGCTATGCACGATTTGGAGTGTCATATGACATGATATGTGTATATATGTGTGTGTGTGTGTGTGTGTGTGTGTGTGTGTGTGTGTGTGTGTGTAGAGTTACCTATATCTCAAATAGCTAAGATTCATTCTGAGGCTGTGTGTGTGTGTGTGTGTGTGTGTGTGTGTGTGTAAATCTCACCATTCTCAGCATGCTCAGGACTGAGATCCGCTCTGAAGCTGTGGTCATGGGTCTATAGGACATCTCAAATAGGATAATCCCTAGGCTGAAGAGATCGACTTTCTGTGGTGAGAGGCATGCACGCACGCACACACACACACACACACACACACGCACGCGCACGCACACACACACAGTAAGAGAGAGAGAGAGAGACAGAGAGAGAGAAACCTCAATACCTCTTCATAATAAAAGCAACAAAAAAATATTTTTCCACAGCCTCCCGGCAGGAGCCGACTTCTTTCTGCGATTTGGACATCTTTAACGTTCCTTCAGACCACATCTGCCCACATAAAACCATCATGGACCAAACAATGACCTTCTTCCCCAACCACAGCAGGATGGAAACACATTTACACCACACTGTACAGGGGCCCTTGTGGTGAGGGAAGTCATTGATGTTGGGTCTGTCTGCGAAAAGGTTTCTTACTTAGCATAGCATTTAACCCTCCCCCATCCCCCAAAATCATACCTGATTTTATAGTTGTCGGCTGTATCAAATAAAGTATCTTAAGTTAACATAACATTTAGCCCCCCACACAAACACACACACACACACACACACATCGTGCTTCCTACCTGATTGAATGGTTGTTGGCTCGGTCAATGAAATGGTGTCATTTCACCCCCCCACCCCCCAAAGTCATAACTGGCTGTATGGTTGTCAGGTCTGCTAATGGGACGGTTTCTTATTTAGCATAACATTTAACCCCCCTGTGTTTCCTACCTGGTTGTATGTGGCTTTGGTGTTGCCCTGCACTTCTGGGCTGACGTATAAGGCGGTGCCAACCATCCCAGTCAGGTTCCCTGGCCCAGGGAGGAGAGGAAAGATGCTTTTCAATGATGAAACATGCTTTTCAGAAGCACACTTGTCTGCATTTTTTTCCTGGGTATTTGGAGAGTTGTCCCTCACTTGAAAGTCACTGTCATGTTATATGCTGCTTGACAGACACAAACAAAATACAAACAGAAGGTGCTATCTCGACGGTGGTCTCTGAGCTACGTGCTTGGTGATAACTCTTCAAGTGAGGATGATCCTGAGATGAACTCTCTCTTTGAACAGAGATAAAAATGCTACTTTATGTTCTATGTACCCAGGGTACCCATGACGATATGTGGTCACATTACCACTCTGACTTCGGTGTGGCCTTTTGATCCAAAATAGTCAGGGCTTTGGTTTACGCAAATGGCTATTTATTTTGAGCCGCATGATCGTAGCGTGACCTTGCAACTCACCGCTTCTGAATGCATCCTGTATGTGTGGACATTTTGGGTGGAAAAACAAATAGGAGTTTTCCAATAAGAGTATACAGTAAGAGTATTCCAAAAAAGTATCTCTCCAACAACTTGTTTCACTTATCATGCCTTATCATTTCTATGTAGTGGATAGAAATAATGGCCAATGCTTGTCTGTACAGACAAACTAAACTTAATAGATTTCTTGTGACAAAGTGCCAATCACTACAGTTGAGTGAGTATACCCTCTGACTGCTAGACAAACAAGCCCTGGGCCCATATTCACAAAGAAGTTTAAGGCTAAAAGTAGCTTCTAACTGGCAAATCCTAAAAATAATGGGTAGTCGTAACTTTAGGACTCCTAATTTTTTTGATTAAGAGTAATTCTCAAAGCATTTTAGACCTAAAAGTAGCACTGGGACAGCTTAAAAGAAGTCGAGAGGACTCCTAACTCACTAAGACCTATTCACAAACAATCCTAAGCCGCTTTTTGTGGCAGTTCACGTCGCAATGTTTTGAAATGTATGCGGCTACAGCTCTCAATCACGAGGGAATAATTGTGCATTGTAACTAAGGGATGCAATAACGCCACCAACAACAACCAAAACCATTCATTGTCAACATGTAAACTAAATGTAACATTTCATTGTAAATCAAATGAAATTGTTTCTCCTATTTACAAACGTAGGCTACGTGTCTTCATACAGATTATGTAAAACATGTTGCAAAGATACTGCATCAATCCATAGGGTATTTCATTATGCTACTAGGCTATTTGCTGTGTCTTACTCTTAATTCATTTAGGCTATTTATTCATAATCTTCCATCCTTTGCGGTACTTGTGTAGCACACGCATTCTCACCAGCAAAGACCTGTCACCTGTCACTCATTGTCGTAGGGGAAGTTTTTGGCATCATTCCCGCGTTATAATCATCAGCCAATCAAGGTGGTCACTTTGATCAAGCTTGTGCATGAGTAATGATGTCAACCATAGCAACAAAGACTCACTCTTAGTCTGAGAGGTTTTGTGAATAACTTTTAAGAGAAAACTCCTAGCTAAAATCTTTTAGTGGGATTTAGGAGCAGTCCTAGTGGTAAGATAAAATGCTTTGTGAATACGGGCCCTGATCTTTTTGGCGTTTACAGTCAAGCTGCAGGCACCCCGGGGCCTGCGTTTGAGGACGGGTGGGGTGACTACTCTCTCCGTTCACTACGTTGCTCATAAATAAACATGCAGTCTGCTTGTGTTTTTGCCCAACTCAGCTCACACAAACCAAACAAACAACTACAATAAGGAGAACATTGTTTTGCCCTTTGTGTGAGTCCATGTATCATCTGTCTTTCACTACAGAGTTCCATTTTGTAATTTACTCTAAAAACCCGTCAAGTTCTCCCTTAAGGATGTTTTCTAAAGAGACGGCTCAGGTCAGATCCAAACACATTACAGTGTGCCAGCAAGGCCTGTACGGTGGTGAAAACTTCCAGAACTTTCTGGACCGAGCCGAGTAGGCGTCTGGCACTGACTCACCTGTAGGGTCTGGCTTCAGAACCAGGCCTGAGCTGCCCTCCTCCACCTCCAGCTTGCCAGCAGCCTAGAGAGACAAAACACAGAGCATCTGAGTGCTTCACGCTCTCTCTCTAACATGATAATATGACCAAGACTGAGAGCTTGAGCACGTCAAAAAAGCGATTTCTATTTTCTAACTGTGAAGACGAAGTCAGACGAAGTTATGACTCTGTCCGAGCCACTATATTTGTGTCCCATTTACAGATCCAGAACTGAGTACGAACACCAGCACCGGAGGAGCAAAGAGCAATTCACTGAATCTGACGAGTGAAGAGTGTATTGAACTGCTAGCCTCGCTGACACCAGGCCCTTCTCCACTGAGAGTGGGTCTGGAAAAGGTTCATTGACTTTCAATGACGTTTCAGAAGTGTAGCAATCTTGTAAACTAAGATTTAAAATGCAGTTGTTCACTCAATTCCAAATAAATACACGTCCATGCCAGACTAGTGATTGTATTTGCGTGCCCGTGTTTTAGGGACATTGGAAATGGGCTTCAATGGCCTCTTGGCCAGACAGACCTGCAGAGCAAATCCCAAATTTGCCGAAGGTTCGTATGGGTATTCCAAGGCTATTGAACTGCAGTCATTAACTTTATTTTCCTACCATGTATATACCATGTGTGTGTGTGTGTGTGTACTGTACATACATACACACACACATTATACCCTGTACAGATAATATGTCAAGGGCCGAGACCTGCTCTTGTCTCAGTGCTCAAGACACATGATGGACAGACTAGTATGAAAACAAACATCCACTCAGAGGTGTCTCTTCAGGAGCTTCACCTGCCAACTCTCAGAGGCTGACCTGACACGAACTCTCTCTCAAAAACAATTGGAGTCACACAGCTTTAGAGCATTTTCCCCCTGTGATTCTGCAGACATACACACCACATTAGCTGGATGGTCGGTGGCCAGGCCAAAGTCCCCGATCTTGACGTGATCTTGGGAGTCCAGGAAAATGTTGACTGGTTTCAGGTCTCGGTGGATCATTCCCTACCGAGAGAGACGAATAAGCATGAGCCACATCTGTCACAGGTCCAGTGTCACGGGAGTCAGAGCTGCATTCAGTTCATGGAGATCTTTGCCTTCTCCAGGGCCCTTCGTCTTGCTTGACAGACTGGCTAATCCGTGATTGGATGAGAGTTTTTTTTTTCATTTTTGGACGAATAAGAGGAAACTGCTAACCCATGAGTATGTTTATCAATCCCCATGCAGAGTTCCTGAAAAGAACTTGGCGACGCTCGCTCACACTCTCCCTCGCTCTCTCACCCTGAAGGCCCTGTGACTTTAATGTGTTATGACCAGCTGGAGCTTGACGTGCATGATTTTTCCAACCACAGGCCTTGATTTTAATCAGACCCTGCTTTCGTTATTTTACACTTTTCTCTCACTCCATCTCCCTGACACATCCTCTCCCTCTCTCCTTCTCTACTTCTCTCTTCATCCTCCAATACCACTCTCATACTCTCACGCCATTTAACCACAGCTTGGCTTGGCACTTCATTTCTCTGTGCCACTGAAACGGAGGTGGACATATAGATAGCATGATAGTGAGATAGCCGAACCTGCTCATGGATGTAGGCCAGGCCGTCCAGGATCTCCCTGAAGAGCCTCCACAGACGGCTGCAGTCCAGGTGCAGCCCCTGGTCAATGGTGTCCCGTAGCGTGCTCCTCTCACAGTACTCCATCTGCACAGAAGGGACAGAGGGGAGAAAAGATGCTTCAGCAGAGCACTACTGGACAACATCACCCCCTGGTGGAGCAGTCATATAGTACAACCTTATATCTGGATGCACAAGTCGCACATTAGAACACAACACGATCATATACATTGCTTATGCAACATACACTGTATAAATATGTTACTATATATCAGATGGTGATGTATTAGTATTTCTGTTCATGGTTCATTATAAAATATATTCTAAGTCAGTCTAAAGGTTTTTTTTACTAATCCATATGAATACATATACAGTGAATGTACACAGTTTATCAGCATTCGTACTCAAGCATTGTACTGCACTGCAGGCATATCCAGCAAAGTTCAGCAAAGCTGTGTGCCACTCACTTGGATGTAGAGGTAGTGGGCTATGAGCAGGGGCTTCTCAGCATCGGAGCTCTCTGTGGTGTCCCCCTCAGGCCCTCTCCTGTTGCTTGGCTCCTCCTGGGGTGGACAAACACACGTGACGTTAGAGAGGGACTCATCTACACGTTACAGCACAGTGGAAGAGCCAAGCCAGGCAGTGGGAATGTTCGCTCCTGGGCGGCAAAATAAAAATCAACGACGTTCCGCAGAAATGATGCATACACAACACATCTAATGTGCCTTCTAAAGGCCTTCAAGGGCCTTTCCATGTTATTCCCCATACTAGGACTGATGATTTAGCATTGTCTCTTTGATAAGAATGGGCTCGTCCACAGCACAGCTATGCCATATTAGGGGAGAGGACTCACAGGACAGCAGTTGCTTCCGCTGTCATCCCCATTCTCAAAGATGATGTCGCTCTCGGAGTCTCCATCAGAAGTTCTGGAAATAAGACAAATGAGGGTATAAAAACAACCCAAGACAATACACACATATAGGACTCGCATCCAGAAAATTAATTTCATTCAATTTCATTCATTCATTACTATGAATGATCCTACAACTTTTACTTTTATCCTTTTAAACAGTTTTTAAGCCGTTTGCCTTTATATGCAATGTGCCTTGCAAAAAGTATTGCTATACACCCCCCTCCCCTTCCCATCATCCCCTGCTCTCACAGGAAGGATGGTCCGAACACGTCAGCCTCCTCCTCCTCATCACCGCTGCTGGACTCCTGGCCGCTGCACTTGGCGCTGGACGACATCTCGATGGACGTGCTCCACTCCACCGAGCTGGCAAGTGCAGGTGGAGGTGCTGCCTCCTCCACATCCAACTCAGGCAGACCCAGCTCGTTCAGCCGGGGGCCCGCCCTGCCGTTGGGGGCCCCCAGACCCAAGCCCAGGCCCCTGGCCCGGCCCGGGGGAGAACTCCCTCCTCCTCTTACCCCCCTCTCAGGGCTGGTCTGAGGGGCTGCGGAGCTCTCGGTGCCGCTGCTACTGCTGAGCACGCAGGTGGCGGGGGTGGCGTGCCGCTCGATCCATGCGTTGTAGTAGCGCACGATGTTCTCATGGTTGAGGCGCGAGAGCAGCGTCACCTCGCCCTTGATGCGGCGAAACTGCCGACTCGCCGGGTTCACCTGGATGCGCTTCACCGCATAGTAACAGCCGTCCAAATTGTTCTGGACCTGAGAGGCAAACGGAGGGAAGGAAATAGGAGTCACAGAGAGGGAAGTGAAAGAGGGAAAGGATCCCGTGGAAGTTCTGTTCTATTTCTCAACTCTTCATATTAATGATAGTTCCATTTCATTCTAAGAGTTATTTGCTTTGGTTGTTGCGTGACTTTCACTTTCCATAAAAAAGTGTTATTATTACTTTAATGACTGCCCCAAAAGCCCCTTTTCCAAGTAGCTGCAGTTCCTCAAACTCATCGTAATAGCGGGAGAACTGCTTCTGCACAGGTGGACTGAAGGGAGCGTTGAGGAGATGGCTGCGTGGGACCACAGTGGACGCAAAGTCAATGCCAGTGTCTGAGGAGAGAGAGACAGACAGAGAGATTTGACCAACACGCAAGAGAGGATCATTTGTGTGTGTGTGTGTGTGTGTGTGTGTTTGACTGAAGGTGTGTGAGTGAATGTGTGAGTACAGTACAGGGTGTGGTTAAATAATGTTGTTATCAAAACGGTAATGAAGAAAATCCATTATAGCTATAGAAGTAGTATTCTATATATAGCAGCACTACGGAATTGCTCTCAGGGTCCCCCTACAGTTGAGAAGTGCAATTGTCTGTTACCACTGTACAGCGAGATACATGTGAATCTCTACAACAAACTGAACATAACTCAGATACGATATAGAGAATGCATGGACAGCAGTCTGTAAAAGAGAGCTCCAAATTCCTGTTAGTATCTATTTGTACACTACAGTTAATAGCATAGCAGCTCTTTCCTATTTTGATTTTTGCTGAAGATTCAAATGGAATGCTGCCACTCAATTAATCCTTTTGCCACTCAGTGAAAGTAACCATGATGACTAATGCTGTGATCTGTGTGGATAATGAACATTATATCCTCAAAACTTGTTGTCATGGAAGTAAATTACACATTCACGATCAGACATTTGTTGTGCGTGTGTGTGTGTTTGTGTAAAATACCATCTGGGCTGGCATCTTGACACTGTGGCATGTTTTTGGGGGATGGGCACCGGAGGAATGGATGATCGAGAAGCTGATGAGCTGTCCATCGGTCAGCATCATTCAGACACAAGCACCTGGAACACGAACACACACACACACACACACACACACACACACACACACACACACACAGAACTCAGAAAAAACATCTCACATGGCTGCTGATTCATTTAATCACACACCAATGCTAAACAACAAGCTCATTGTTTATATGGACTGGTTCCCAACTGCATATGCATCACCTGAATTACATTTTGCAATTTTCATGCAAAATGCAAACAAAGAAAAACTCTAAACAAAGAGAGTGGGAACACTTTAATTAAATACTAGCAAGCACACAAAGGATAACTGCCTGGATGTGTCCAATGCTGCTATTTGTACTGTGTTGTTTGTACGAAACGGCTTTTAACAATAAATGAAAGACAACTGCAGACCATAAACCCTATCTTGGTCATCATACCCTGTCTTGCCATTTTAAAAAAGTGAAACCAAATTCTAGTATCTGGATCCAAATTCTAGTATCTGGATTGAAATACTTTTCACCCCCTATCATAGCAAGGGTTATTACTGAACAGTCCCTCCTCGAGCTTTGACAACCTTGACCAACACACACACATAGATGTATAGATATAACACACACACACACAGAACATTAACTCAAAACACACACCCACACCAAATCTCCCCCACCCCGACAAACAAGTCGTCTTACTTGCGCAGGAAGTCCTGGAATTCAGTGGGCAGGCCGCTGGGCACAGTCGGAGGGTACTCCTTGTCCACCTTCCCCTGGTGAAGGGCCAGCACCATGAGGCCCAGACTCCACACGTCGCCCTTCTTGCCCGGTCTGCTAGGGGGCGCCTCGTCCTCGCTGAAGCGCACACGCGCCTGCTCGAACACGTCCTCGCGACACACGTCTGCTAGCCGCTTGGACAGGCTGTAGTCGGCCAGCCGCACGTCACCCCGAGCGTCCAGAAGCACGCTGCCCGCGTCCAGCTGCTTGTGCACCACCGAGTTGGCATGCAGGAAGTCCAGCGCCGACACTAGCTGCGCAGCATGCTGCCGAAGGCAGTCAGTAGGCACCGGCGTGCCCGTGGCCAGCCCCGCTGCCAGGCTGGTGGCGCCGGGCACATGTTCAACCAGCAGGTCCACCACTAGGCTGTCGTCGCGCTCACTGCAGCTCAGCGCACGGTACTGTACCAGGTTGGGGTGCTCTAGCTTTAGCAGCGAGTTCAGCTCGCTCTCCGCACCGTGGATCTGAGGAAGGATGGAGACAGAGCAGGACTTTAATCAAGTAGGATAAGGATTACAGTCACAGACAATTGCTTATGATACAAAAGCCAGGCCATTGATTGCTACTGTTTGTAGTGTAGTTTTGAGCAGTTCTAAATGCATAGTCACTATGTTGTTGATGTGTGTATATGAATTATCAGCGACATTTATGCTTTGGATATTTACTTATTAATGCAAAGGTTAAGGCTTTTTTTACATGAAACATCAAAACGCATTTTTCTGATAACTACCAAAACTCAGGTACACGATAACTAAGTTTTAACATTGTTGTACTGTATACATTTATGTGATTCTTGGAGATCACCTGTTTTTTGCACTTCTCTATCTTCTCTTTCTCTTGGCTGGTGAGGAACTTGCCCATCTTCTTGCTCCAACAAAGTGTCCACTCGTACACTATCGCAAAGTCTCCAGTAGTGGCCTCAAAGGCGTAATACACACTACGGCCAAGCCGGTCACTCTCTCCTGCTCAACACACAGGCATGCAGTGAATGTTACATCTCTCAGACTGTGATAATGCAGATGGTGTGCGTTCACACCTGGCATTAGAGGCATGAAATAGCCCAGATCGTACCCTGCCTAGCGTGAACAGGGTCTTAGTCTCTGCATAGCGCTGTCCAGTAACACATGACACAAAACACTCACACTACACTGATAGAACCACAACGTGACATGTGAAGGCAGCATCAAATTCTTGGAGGTAACAAGTGCTTGCTCAAGGGCCTGTGCTTATGAGCCACACAAGAGCAGAGCTGTTCATACAGAGGACAATGAAGAGAATAACTCTTCAGCCCTGACTGACCAAAGACCTTGTACAAACTTAAAAACATTCCCTTAAAGGGACACAGCGAATTTTTGGAACTTTAGCTTAGTCACCGTATTTTTATAGTTACAATGAGTACAAATAACAATGTCAAATGAGACACAGCCGTTTTGTAAGCGTATACATACTTTGTACTATGTTCACATTCAGGCGAAGCACTACTACTTTGGCAGTGTAATTTGCAGGAAGCACCTGAAAAGCTCCGGTGTTACTTCTTCAAATCCTAAGAAGCAGTGATTTGCTTGAATTGCTTAAAATACCTGTCTCTCACTTGACATAATTATTTGTACACGTTGTAACTACAAATCACAGCATGTAAATAAGAAATTGTTGGAGTTCTTTTGTCACTATTGGGAGGTGTAGGCTCCTGTGCTAAACTAGGCTAGCGGTTGGGGCCTCAGACCGAGTAACTACACGCACAGAGATGAGAAGGGTATGTATCGACTTATCTAACAGGGGAATATGGTGAATAAGCTAAAGTCCAAGAAAGCCGGCGTGTTCCTTTAAGATGTTTTCCTTCAAAAGTGAGGTTTGTGTTCATTTTGTCATTATTCCTGCTTGGGGAAGTAAGTCTGTTTACTTTATATAGCACCTTGCAAGACGTAATTGCACAAAGTATTTCATTGCCATTGCCCCAACCTATGTCATCATATCATTGCTTACCTATACATTTCCCTCTGTGCACCAGCACCTCTCCTATAGTGCTATTGTAGAAGTGCAGTATCTCTGCACGTGGACTCTCATCACCACCTGTATCTCTCCTGCGGGGGGAGAAAACATGTATTAGTCAGGTACAGAAGATGTCTACAGCCTCGCCTTGAATGGCATACAGTAGGAGGAATTAGGCAAAATGGCACTTGTGAAAAATGTACACTGGAAATACTGTACTAAAATGGCTAGTTTAGTTCAGGGTCTGTCATGCTGGAGAATGGAAGATGCACTTGCCTATGACGGGTGCTTGATGTGGTGCGCCGGCGGTTGCCGGGGATTCTTTTGGGTTCTACAGGTTCTGCAGGGGGAGCAGGAGAACTGGAACTCCCGGAGGTCTCCAGTGGAAGTACTTCACTCTCCAGGCGCTCCTGGGCAGCAGGAGATAGAAACAAATATGAGTGCTTTCCTGTGTTTTGCTGAAACCACAATCTCTTTCTGTGGTAAGGTGTTTGCACCTCAATCTTTGTTCTGCAATGTGCAAGGATCTTATGCCTTTCTTTCAATTGTAAGTCACTCTGGATAAGAGGGTATGTCAAATGAACAAACTTAAACTCATCAATGCCACACCTGCTTGGCCAATTCTTTCTTTCTCCTCTCCTCTTTCCTCTCCTGATCCCGTCTTTGGATTTCAGCAAGGATTTCATTTTGCTACAAAGTTCATAGAGATGGTCAGGAAGCAATGCCGCTGTAGATTATTATTAAAACAACACCTTATGCATAGTGAGCTATGTGATCTGTCATAATCATAATATTCAAAATAAATGGAACCTGAATAATAGGAATAATAAACATTGTAAATTATTATCAGGTGTACTAACAAATGCAACCACACATACCTAACTACCATTGCTGAAAGTATTGGTTGCACTCCATATAAAACTGTCCCATTACAGCATTTTGTTTCAGATATAGATATGAGCAAGAGCATGCAGGGTAAGATGATCACGCATGCAACACACACACACACACACACACACACACACACACACACACACACACACACACACCATCTGTTCCTCCTGGCGTCGCTGCTGGTCCATGCGCTTCTGCTGCTCCAGGGCCATTAGCTCCTGCTGTCGTTGCTGGTTCTTGAGCATCTCCTCATGGAAGGAGCGTGACGGCGGAACATTCAGCTCCACCAGGAAGCCCTGCACGTGGTCCGCCAGCTCATAGATCATCACCTGAAGCAGTGGACAGCGTGGGGAGCAGAAGACAGATCAAGAGGTGGAATGGCGTAAAAAGTAACGAGAATGAATGCAATTTCCTTCTGCTTATAGTACGTTTAGATATTAAAGTGTGTCTGTCAGATTCCCCTTGGTACATCACTAAAGCTTACCTCACCACATCTCTCAGACGCCAGCTCAGTGAGCTGTGTCTGGAGGTTCTGGAGGTTGTCATTGGACAGCCCTTTAGCATTCTTCAGCTCAAGTTGTGGAGGCCTGGGAGAGAACATACCAACAGTATCACTTCACGTCACATGTCATGACCACCTCAACATGAGGCATGTAAACACACAACAGCAGCATGGGACAGAGATACTGGAGGTGGC
Organism: Alosa alosa; assembly: GCF_017589495.1. Taxonomy (NCBI): domain Eukaryota; kingdom Metazoa; phylum Chordata; class Actinopteri; order Clupeiformes; family Clupeidae; genus Alosa; species Alosa alosa. The sequence goes on from NC_063207.1 coordinate 29,669,322, forward strand.
CATTTCTGCGACATTTATGTAAGTGTGTGGTATGTGCATGGATCACAGACACATGTGCAATTCTTGTTACATGCCATGCACTGGCCTCTCCTTTCTGGTGGACAGCAACTGGCATTTCATGGCGACAGTAACAACTGGCATTTCATGGAGACAGCTGGTCTAGCACATCGCTCTTTCTGAAGATACTGTGTTGTTACACCAATTGTGTATAAAACATGGCATGTCTCTTCTAAACTCCCGCTTCTATAAGGTGGATTAGAGTCAAAAATGCTACTCACACATCGGGATACGTTGGCGGGCACTTGACCTGCAAATCCACACTTACGTAACTTTTCTGCCCATTGCCTAAACCTTTCGGTCGTAACTTAAGGTATACCTCCGGGGGTCTTTGAATCTGTTAGGGAAGGAACATGAGTGTTAGCCACATAATGTCAACAAACACGCTTCCACAGTCAGTCTGTTGTAAGAGTCGTCCGAAGGTGCATCATGAACTCAAAAACATCTGGTCATTTTCCCAAATCCAAATACGACACAATTTGTCAAAGTAACCTGTGGTGTTGCCCGAAACCCTTGCTTGGTAGACAGGTGAAACTTTGTGTGGCCCGTTAGTGGACAACATTTCCTGACTTTGTACCTTCCAAGGTTGTTTCGTTCGGAGGTCCTCAAAGTCGTCTCCGAATATAGCTGAAAGGGCCTCAAGTTCATTTTCTTGCTGAACGGTGTAGTCGTCTGTCCCATCTGGAGAGCACGGAGAACAGCTCATTTTGCTGGACAGCACACATACCTTGCGCACGCCCCTTTCAAATCAAACATGGATATTACTGAATGTTCAGCTGTTACGCGCAATGTTATTACTAAAGACCCCTACATGATTTCAAATCTATGATAACTACTACTTAACGCGTATTACACAAAACTTTGGCTCTGCAGAGAATGTGCGCACTGACAACAGTGCTGATCCACGCAACACAACAGTCACCACATAGAACTTCCGGGTAACGTGTTATTCTTATATTGTCAAAATAAAAGACTGGCTTTTATTGTGAATCCTAGGCTACTGCCAAAACTGAAACTTTTCTCAGTTTGTGGATGTCTAAAACTGATGTTATGAATAGGGTTGCCACCTGTGTCTGACAAAAATCCTGGACATTTTTGACCATCCAATCGAACTTTTTGTTTGTAAGCAACGGCGCCTTTCGCACATCTAACCCAAGATAAAAACCGTGATTCTAAGCGACAATTGTATAGCTAAAATGAGTAAGAATGGCAATTTCTAGTTATTTGTTTAGTTAATTGCTTTATTTAATAGCAGACCTTTATTATTTTGCTATATTTTCAACAGTTTTTAGTTGTGGACACCTGGGGGCAATATTGAGAAAAAAGGGGGAATAATTAGGTTCTGCTTTTTTGCTTATGTGGAATAAACTTTACTTTCTCTGTCTCTCCTTGTCCCACACACTCTCCGTCTCCACCTTACCATTTCTAATGAACCTCCACGGTGCGTGCCCCCACCACCACCACCCATGTTATCCTACGTCATTTTTGTAGACCCAATAAGGCTGTGCATACGTTTATGGACGTAGGCACGCTTCAATTAAACTGAAATATACATTTTGCTCATCGTGTACAAAAATCCGGGACATTCACTGGTCAATCAGGAAAATCCTGGACAGGTGGCAACCCTAGTTATGAATGCATACTGAAATATGACGGGAAACTGTTTTTTTTTATATATATATAGAGGTTTAGCGGAGCGGAAGAGGTAGAAAATCCTCTCCATCAATGTTATGATCAACATAAGTTATTTTAGTTTAGCAATGAAATCTCACTCACAGAGGTTCTGTTCTGAGGTCTCAGTTCTGGTGGCTGTTATTTGAAAACATTATCTATACTTGGTGATGAAATTATTCCTAACTGTAACAGTGGTGATACAACGTTCGTGGCATGTGGCAGGTGTTTTTTTTCCAGTGCAGTCGCAGAGAACTGAAAACAATGATAGGTGGCAGCAAAGCCAATAAAAAATGTCTTGGGACATGACAAGATTTCTGAAGGCCTACAAATTCTCATGATGTGCCACTTTGGGTTTCACTCTGTGCATAAAAAATGTGCCATCAATAAATGAATACAATAATATAATAACATAGATAAATTATAGTATAATATAATATAATATAATATAATATAATTTAATATAGGTATTGCAAGATGAAGCGTTCACATAAAACAGACAACACACAGAGTAATAGTGGTTTCTTTCAAAATTGAAAAAGTGCTTCATATCTGTGACTTAATATGATATATGATAATATGAGCAATAGCATCTAACAACAGCAGAGGGGTTTTTTTTACAATGAAGTATGCTAGTATGTTTGAAATGTTATGTTAAAGGCTGTTTTCACTTCATAGCCTATTCTGTGTGCCACTTCAGACTACTTGTTGTTCCACCCAAAGCAAATGTGTACATTTATGTCAAAGTAAAGCTTAGGTGTTGTTTGCAACCACATGTCATATTTTGTCTTTAGGTAACATGCTTATTATAATTTGTCATGGGCCTTTTTTTCAGCTAGTACCTAGTATTATTCCTATTATTCAGTATGATATTCACTATGTTATGTACACAACCATTACATAATACAAGAAAGCTCTCATTTAGCCTATGGTAACGTGCAGCAAATGGAAAATTATTTTGACAATCAAAACCTCAGTTACATGGCAACAGGCAGTGTTTCCAAAATCAGCCTCTTGATGTGATAGCATCAATACTGCCTTATCACCCTAAGTTCCTATTGGCTGCTGGGCAAGCCTAATTAAACTGCAAGGGAATCCTAGAGCATTACATCCACCCACTATCTGCACTGATAGTGATGAAAACATCTAAAAATAAACAGTCCCCCCATCCTCCAGGCCTGCCTGGAGGTGAAAAATGTTCACACATAATCCAACTGTGACATAAGCCAACAGGTTCAACAAATAACTGCCAGTGAGTTTGACTGACTCCATACACCTAAAATCTCATTACTGCAAGGGGGGCTATAACATCACTAGACATTACCTAATCACTCAAGCACCTAGGGGGAAATGGCTGCTCACAACATGACAACTATTTATTGTATTCTTTTATACCTAAATTATGAACTTTTCATTGTGTGAATTAAAAAAAATGTAAACATGATTTCAACATGTGATGCTAGAATTGCACATAATTATGTGAAGCAGGAAAAAATGTCAAGGGCCTAAGGAAAGATTGGGAATATGATGGTATTTCTATAGTAGAGAGCAGTCAGGGAGAGCAAAAGAGAGAGACAGAGAGAGAGAGAGAGAGATTGTGTGTGAGTGTCCGTGGACGAATAAGGAGCCCCCTCGCAGAGCTTAACACTGCAGTCCCTTGCTGGATGCCCGTTAGCAGCACCTGTTGCTCAGCATGACCCTAAAAGGAGAGAGATGGGCCAATCAGGACAGAGCACATGCCTCAGTCTGGCCAGTCAAGTAGTGGAGTGGGTCAGACTGGCATTAGCACTCAGCTGTCCTATGCCCACCCCCCATCCCCACGTTTAGGGCCCCTTCCGACATGCCAGAGTATTGGCCCACTGACATATACAGTATCCTTCCAGGACATAGCGAGGAAACTCAAACGTTTCCTCAAGCAGATCCAAGTCTTCTAATCATATGATTACAAGCTGGGTGACACATATCTTCACTTCCTGGGTTTCCCTTGAATTGATACTCTCTTATGATGTGCTAAAGACACGCCTCTTCACAGTTTTTTGCCATATATCCTATTCCTGAGTGCAGAAATATATATATATATAAACTTGACAAAATATAATGACGAGAGAAATTTTATCAACTTTATTTTCAAGCATTGAAAATATAACATCTGCCAATGCTTTAGCCAATTATAGAAAAAGAGAATCCACAGTGATAATGATAAAACAAGCAAGTCTTATGTGTCAGCACTAAGGGATATCAAATTGTCAGTATGAGAATTAAGGAAACCTGCCCAGTTAGTTCAAAAATCACTTAATTGCAAAATTCTGCAAATAAAAGAAGATCAAACCAACCACACATCATCTTCAAAGCAAGCATGCTTTTTTGTCTAATTTTTGTCTAATTTTATTCTGTTCTATTTCTATGGCATCTCCCCCAGTGTTGTGTCCCACTCGACCTGATACCTTTCCTTCTGGCTTCTTTTCTCTCTTTTTTCCCACAAGCTCTTATTTGGACTTGGGTGAACTCAAGGCTCCTCCCCTGTACCCCCAGCGAGGGTCTTATTTAAGGAGCTCTCTCCCCCTCACTCTTTGTCCCAGTGGAAGCATCAGTCCTGCGATACAACTTGGTGAGTGCATCTTCGCTGTCGGTGTCTGTGAGAGCTGTTTCTGTAAGGATAATATCACACTGTGTAAGTTAATTGTTCTTATCTGCTGTGGATAGTTCATAGCTTGTTGATGGTTAGATGGCAGAATACCTGCCTACCTTATGCAGGATATGAACTGAGTTTTTCTAATGTAATGATGGAAGTGCTTTAACTCAAACTTTTGTTAAACTTGCTTATGGTTGTTCATTTTTCTGAGGCTGAGAAAATAAGTTGACTTCTCACAGCAAGCTTGAAATCTCACAGCATCCATAGGGCCAGGCGTGGTGTAGAGGGATGGTAGTCTCTTATGAATGAAGCTGTTATAGGTGAGGGGGTTGTGGGCCATACTGTAAACAGAGGTATTACAATGTGCCGACAGCTGCAACGGGATCTCTCTCTGGACAGCCACCAAACAGCCTCATATGTCAAATAGCCATTGATAAGTGGAATTGGCAGAAGGTCTGCAAAGCCCTTAGAGATGCCCAGTTTAGAAACAGTGGGGGGTTGTCAACTTAAAATAGCCCGACAGGCAGGGGTGTCTGGCATGCACCTTCTTTGGCTGTACTTTGACACACTGAAAATCTGTCAAACTGATGAAGACAGCCTTACCACATCAAATATATTCTATTGTTAAATTCAAATGAAAAAAATATAAACCTTAAAATAGTCGACTTAATCACAATATTAATTCATGACATAGTAATGGTCAATTTGTAGGTAGGCCTATTTCCTACATTGATTGATAGAGGCATTCATTCAATGTAAATAAGAGTAAAATGTATTTTAGAGAAATTATGAAATGCTCACAAATTACTGTATATTTAGTGTTACATGAAGACTTTTAAACATTACTTTTTTCCACTCAGACCATCCCAGTAAACCGTGACCATGTGTGACGACGACGAGACTACCGCCCTTGTGTGCGACAATGGCTCTGGCTTGGTCAAGGCTGGATTTGCCGGAGATGACGCTCCCCGTGCTGTCTTCCCCTCCATCGTTGGCAGACCCCGCCACCAGGTATGTAGAGTTATAATTCATTCAAAGTGTTTAATGACAGAGCCAATTCTATCCGTACTTTCTATTACTTACACTCATAAGGGCATGTTGCATGTCAGTTTCTGACCCCTCTTCTCTGTCCAATATAGGGTGTCATGGTGGGTATGGGTCAGAAGGACAGCTACGTAGGTGATGAAGCCCAGAGCAAGAGGGGTATCCTGACCCTGAAGTACCCCATCGAGCACGGCATCATCACTAACTGGGACGACATGGAGAAGGTGCAACTTTTTAGTCCCATTTACTCTCCCCCACGTAAAATGAATTTATAAGGTTCACATTTAAACGATGAGTAAGTGCTCAGGCCAGGAGGAATGGACTTCATTCGTGATGTAAACCTGTCATGTGTGGGAACACTGAGCTAACCCACTAATATTTGCACTAAGGATCTTGCCCATGGTATTCAATTAACAAATAAATTGTGCCCAGTTATTAAATTAGCTTAAGTTAGACTTTAGACTTTGCACTTTGCCTGTCAATTAAATTAGAGCTTAAGGTGTTTGTATAATTGGTTAAAAGTAGATCTATGGACGAACCCTCTTTTAATCAAGCTTGCAATCATGTTTTCATTGTTGCAAGAAAGGAAATGTATTTGTTAACAAAAAGTTATGAGTGTCCATTTATGTAACTGCGTAACCAGCCATGAATGCTGACATGTTTGGCTAATCCCTTCAGATCTGGCACCACACCTTCTACAACGAGCTGCGTGTGGCCCCAGAGGAGCACCCCACCCTGCTCACAGAGGCCCCCCTCAACCCCAAGGCCAACAGGGAGAAGATGACCCAGGTACTGCCCACCCTCATTTATAGTGTTGGAAACTATACACCACTGTCACAGAGTGCAATGAAATGAATGACTGGGTGCATGAGTACACTCAGAGCTGAGGCAATGTTTAAATATGGGTGATAATCTCCACTTGCAGATCATGTTCGAGACCTTCAATGTTCCCGCCATGTATGTGGCCATCCAGGCTGTGCTGTCTCTGTACGCCTCTGGCCGTACCACTGGTCAGTTTTACACTACTTTATTCTTTTTCTTTACCTTACTTTCTTTAGATTAATTACAGTAGCATAACACACATGTTGACTCCTACGTCTGTGAGATTCCTATCTGAATTAGTTTATCAATTCAACTGACATCCACCTTTCCACACATAAGTGCCTAAACGCTGTTTAGTTGACAGATAGCAAGATGAATGACTGATACATTGCTGTGGATTAAGCTTAATCCCCCCCATTGGCAGTGATATGTGGCCTCCACCTGTGGGCTGTGGCTATACATGTCACCAGCACTGTGTTTTTATGATGTGTTACATGCCCTGAGTGACTCTCACATTGCACATAGTCTGCAGTGAGACAATTCCACTAACAATGATGTGTGCATTTGCTACCCCCTATAGGTATTGTGCTGGACTCCGGCGATGGTGTGACCCACAACGTCCCCATCTATGAGGGTTATGCTCTTCCCCACGCCATCATGCGTCTGGATCTGGCCGGTCGCGATCTGACCGACTACCTGATGAAGATCCTGACTGAGAGAGGCTACTCTTTCGTCACAACTGGTAAAGAACTTTAAGACACAGTATCTGTCAAAAGTGTAGGCCTGGATTAAATATTGTTTGTACGCCTGTGTTTGTAGATTCACTGGGTATGTGCATATACAGTATGCAGAATGCAGTAGATATTCATGATACTTTTGGTCTCTCAGCACTGACCTCCTGAAACCTTGTTTCCATAGCTGAGCGTGAGATTGTGCGTGACATCAAGGAGAAGCTATGTTACGTTGCTTTGGACTTTGAGAATGAGATGGCCACCGCTGCTTCCTCCTCCTCCCTGGAGAAGAGCTACGAGCTGCCCGACGGTCAGGTCATCACCATTGGTAATGAGCGTTTCCGCTGCCCCGAGACTCTCTTCCAGCCTTCCTTCATTGGTGAGTCCCATACTCTACTAAACACTAGCCTGACTAGTGCAATAACCATGTAACAGATTCAATTCTAACATAACAAATTTCTGTCTATCTCCATTGAGTTAATCAGTCTATGACTATCTTGATGTGTGCCAGGTATGGAGTCTGCTGGTATCCATGAGACTGCCTACAACAGCATCATGAAGTGTGACATTGACATCCGTAAGGACCTGTACGCCAACAACGTCCTGTCTGGTGGTACCACCATGTACCCTGGTATTGCTGACCGCATGCAGAAGGAGATCACTGCCCTGGCCCCCAGCACCATGAAGATCAAGGTGAGGAACACTTGTCAGCCCAAATATTTTCATTTTGCGTACTCTATGTCCAAAGTGATTAGTATTTATCATATCATAGCAACATAAGTATTATTTGAGAAATACTTACTAAGTAGCCTAGTCCTCCCAGGAAAACAAGCTTTTAAAGTATTGAATATTCATCTGAAATGTATTTTTAGTGCAATACTGTTAGTGTGTGGTAATGTGTGGCGTTTTGTGTTATATCTTAAATTAATTTTCTCTATTCTCTTCTCTGTCCTCTAGATCATTGCTCCACCTGAGCGTAAGTACTCTGTCTGGATCGGTGGCTCCATCCTGGCTTCTCTGTCTACCTTCCAGCAGATGTGGATCAGCAAGCAGGAGTACGATGAAGCAGGCCCCTCCATTGTGCACAGGAAATGCTTCTAAGCAAACAACCTCCTTCAACCATACATTTGTACTGTGTTGTTAACTGTATATAAATGTAATGTTGTAATAAAAATACCTATGTAACAGTATCAGTTTTTTATTGTTATTATTTGCCTGCACAGTACACACACTAAAGACAATCTTCTCATCACATTGCATCAGTGATTGAAATAATAAGATGTAGGCCTACTTTTGTAGACAAGTGACTTACATTTTACCTACCTAGTACCTACATGTGGAAATAAGCTTCAAATAACTATAGGCTATCGTATGAAATAAGTAAATATTTATTTATTTTGACAAGTAGGTTTGTGGCAAGTGGCAACTCAACTCTCTTGAGTCCATGTTTGTTTTAATCAATGAATGTTTCCAAAGCATATTCAGTTCTGCGTTGGGCTATGTAGGCCTACAACTAAAACAGCATCTCTGTGCTCAGACCACTAGGGGCATCGCTCACATTTTTATTCAGGCAGTATACAAAACAGCCTTAAGGGCCTAATATTTGAACCTTACTCGACCAATCGGATGTCGCCGTTTGGGCAGCTCTGCCGTTTGAAATATTTGCGGAAAAGAGTTCAGAGGTAGCTTAGTGGATATGTTGACACTTGTGTGGAAGCATGTATGTTTGTATTTATCTGTGTAGTTTGTTAACCTATTAGGATGTTTAGGTGTAAATAGATAATTACTATTAGTTCTTAACTTTATTGTATACCTTGCTGGATTTTAGTCGCTAAACTGTTTTTAACTAAACGATAAGCTGCTAAGCGAGCTAGCTAACCGACAAAAGTGACGGAAATGCAAATGAGACTTAGCAGCTAACGTTAGCGTGTGAATAATATTTAAGTAACTGTTGGCATAGTTAACGTTAGTATTTGCTTGATAGTTAGTAATTACCCAGCTTTCGATTTTCACATGAAATCTAGTCATTGTTTTAACGGTTAACATGTGCATCACCGTGTAACGTTGGTTGAAACAGGTAGCTTCTAAGATTGAAGAAGGTTTTTGTAAGTTTGATGAGGGATTTAACGAGAGTGTTTTACGGGCTAAATTGTTCAGTGAACGAAGGAGTCGAGAGAAAAAGGCTCATGTTGGCAAGTATTGATTGCAAGTTTGTTAGCTAAGTTGGTACCAACGGAAAGTTGAATTCAGGTTGTTTGTTGGAAAGTAAGGATGAAGGTTTTGGAAAGAAACGTGATGCGACTGGCAGTCGTACAACACATTCGTGCTACATACAATATCAAGACAAAGAACTGGAACAAAAACAAAGCGAACAGCAAACTGTCAACAAGCCAGTCGGTAAGTTCATGAACGTTGTTTCCGCTTACATTCACCCAACTACGCTACGTCAAGACTAAAGAGTGCATTCTTGCACGTTCTAGTCCATTCGACTTTAATTTGCAATAACTTAACGTTATCGTTACTTCAGCTGCACATAACATGTTGTAATGGTTTATGACTTGCATTTTCAATCGAGTCGACTCACTGCAATGACCAGTGCATTTTCTTATGGCAGGAGATGTTCTTTAAGATATTTACTATCTTCAGTGGTGAACAATTGTAAAAGACGTAACCGTCTGGCGTTGAACAATTCATGTGTCTGACACGTTTAAGCGCCGTATCCAATCAATTTTACCCTCAATGCAACAATCGCATTTGATGAGGTTTGACGAGATAATTTGAAACACGAGGAATGCTCTTAAACTGTTTTGGTGGTTATGTTCTGTGGTAAGTTATTGGAACAATGCATCACTTATTTCCAAGTCCATTTGTCGCAAGTCAACACTGACAGTTGGCCCGCTCATTTGGCTGCCAGTATGCCAGGTGAGTCTCACAACATCCCTCTATTTAAGACAGAAGAATCTTCAGCCGTTAAAAAACTGCGAGCGAACCGGATGCTTGTTTAGACTTGAAACGACCTTTATCTGAATGCATCCAGCTTATTAAGCTCCGCAAAACTATTGATAGGAAATTCCTGTGGCTTGTTTGAAGTACTAACATGCATTTATGTACAAATTGCTTCCTAGGTGAAAGTATTTGGGGTGGCACTCGAAAGTCTGCCCCATTGTCCCCTTCTTGATTATGGTAGTGTCCCAAGGTGGGTGTTACATTTTGTTAACTATATAAGTTAAGGAAACTATCTGTCTCTATACCCATTGTATGTCTTTTTTTTCTTGTGGGCGTTATGTCCATTAAACTTTTCTGCATTTAATGTTCCAGCTTTCTTGTGGACGCCTGCACATATCTGCTGGAGCATGCAAACACAGAGGGTTTGTTCAGAAAGTCTGGCTCCATTCTTCGCCTGAAGGCTCTTCGAGTGAGTGATGACTCTGTCTGACCTTTTCTGTAGCTTTTGGGGGCACCTCGACTTGGGGGCTTTGTTTCACAAGACGTTGGACGAGAGTTTGTTGACGTTGGCTGTGTTATGCAGGCTAAGCTGGATCAGGGTGAGGAGTGTCTGTCGTCTGCGCTCCCTGTGGATGTGGCAGCGCTGCTGAAGCAGTTCTTCAGAGAGTTGCCAGAGCCTGTGCTGTCCATGGAGTTGCACGCAGCCCTCCTCAAGGCCCAGGAGCTGTCCACGGAGGAGGAGCGGACCTCAGCCACAATGCTGCTGTCCTGCGTGCTGCCTGAGCGAAACTTGAACACCCTGCGGTACTTCTTCAGCTTCCTCCAGAGTGTGTCTCAGAGGTATGGTTCTCTTTTACTGTGCTCTTATTTATTTATATATATATATATATATATATATATATATATATATATATATATATATATATATCTATATATATATATATATTAAATATATATATATATATATATATGTTCACTTGCATACTTCATTAGGTTAAATATGTCTGTTCACTTGCATACTTTAATGTGAATATGTAAGCATGCCTAGATTTGTGTTTTCTAGCATCTTTATCTCTTTGCCCAGTTACTAATGTATATGTTTGAGCAACTACAGTCGCCTACAGTAAATTTGTCAAAATGAATATGATGTAGTAAATGTAATTCATTCTCATGTTGTCTTTGTGTTGCATGTCCTAGGAGTGCTGAGAACAAAATGGACAGCAGTAATCTGTCTGTGATCTTCGCCCCTAACCTCCTGCACTTTGCAGAGGGTGCGGAGAAGATGAACGCTGGAACTGAGAGGAAGCTCAAGCTGCAGGCTGCTGTGGTGCACTGCTTCATACAGAATGCACGCAACTTCGGTATGTTACAGGCCTGAAGTGCTTTTTTTTTGTTGTTGACTTAAACTGAATAGTGGGGTTTAGGCACATAGTTGAAGGGAAATCTGGTCTGACAAGGTTTGTAAAGTTGTTTACAGTTCATACCTACTCGGACGGAAGTTGTTTATGTTTGCTCTTCATTTTTAGAAGCTGCTTTTATCTAAAGAATTGTTTAGTACGACATGTGTATATTTGATTGGTTTATGTAGTTCCTGGAAACATTCAAAACCTGCCCAATCAAGCTCTGTTTGAAACAAAACAAATTTGTTGGTAGGGGGGGGGGAGTGTTGTGAAACAGCTCAGTCAGCTGTTGTGAAACCTCCATTGTGACAGCTCAGTTCTCTAAATGCAGTGGAGGCGCTGTGCAGCAGCGCCATGTGAATCATGTATCATAATGATGGCCTTGCTGTTTGTCTTGTGACAGGTGTTGTTCCCCAGTTCCTCCAGGAGAAGGTTCCAGCCATGCTGGGCTGTGGGGCAAGTCTCTTCTCTCCGCCTCTGGACCATGCGGAGGAGCACGCTGCCAGCTCAGGCCTGAGGAGGAGCCACAGGCGCAGCCTGGGAGGTAAGAGTCCAGTGCAGCTTGAACAAGCAATTGCTAACCTGATCTTAGACTAACAACACTGGTTTAAAAAGGGGTAGTTCAGCTAAAAATCTAAGCAACACTCCATACACTGTGTCCATACTTAAGCTTTCAGGGCTTTAATTTCTCAGGCACCACTGGAATTAAGGCATTGGTCAGGTTATTTAAAGTGCAAAAATAGATAAATATACATACATTGATTGCCTGAAAGGGGAAAATCGGAATAACTTCAGGCGGGGAAATGTTCCTTGCTTTAATCCCCAAGTTGCTAATAAATGTGCTGGTAGATGTATGCCCAACAGTTGGAGTGTTCACAAAGGAAAGACAATAAGACATGCTTGCTTATCTGATTTTGACTGAACTATCCCCTAAAGTGGATTATTATTGGTGTTTCCAGCTAACTGCTGCTCATATGTGGCGACTACCAAAGTTTTTGTCTTGCGTTCCAGATTTGGTAAATGGAGCACTGAATAAGTTATTAGTTAATAGAACCCCTACAAACACCCCCAAGTCTGAAGGAGCTGGTAGGTATTCATGTTGGGACTCATCACCTCGCACGCTCTGAAAAAAAGAAAAACGCGCTTGTTTGTCCAGCTTGTTCCTGAATGCAAGCCAAAAGCCAATGCTTTCTTGATTTGTGAATAATGGAAACCAATCAGTTAAATTATGCCTTCAGAATGAGTTTCTGTGTTTGACTTTGCTTAAGTAGTTCTCTGCTCATCTGACCTTGCTTGCCGAACAGCTAAATTTGACTGTGCCTTGCCTGCAGTTCTTCAACCGATTCCTTAGCTTCTGTCTTTCAGCACTTGACTGTTTCTTGAAATTTGTAATCAGCAGTGATTCCTCACCCACTACTGTTAACATCTCAAGCATTCTATTCTTGTATGATCCCATTCCACTGACAATATAGCCTGTCGCCCACCAGCTTAGAATCTCAGTCAGTGTTTTGACATTTCATTTAAGCCTATTCGTTATTTTCCAGTATTTTCATCGGCGACCCCAGTGATCATGACGCCCAACACCAAGCGCAAGCTTCCACTGGACTCGGGCCATAACCACGAGTCCTCCAACAAGAAGCGCAGATCCATCAAGAAGAACCTGGGCATTGAGCTCCTCCCACATGTGCTGTTTGGCGCTGGGTCCACCCCTGGATCAGGTGAGCACTATCGCTTTGGATACCAACATCTGCTGAACGAATAAATCTAAATGTAAAAAGCAAGATAAAAGCTTGCTGAAAAAGTATAGTGTCTTGGTGATATTGTCGGCAGTGTCGTACAGTGGAAGCTTGTCCTACCTTTTCACATGGTGTTGTGTCACGGGACACACAACTACATGACACATGTTCACGATAGCTAGTGGGAATGACACATCTGTGCTTTTCATGAACATACACCATGTGCGAATACACTTGGAGACTAGGAAACTGTTGTATGGTGTTGCTTTAATTAAAACTGCTTAAAAGATGTGTTCTGAGTGGTTTTGTGTATGTCCCCTGCTGTTCCAGTGCACAGCGCCTCAGGTGTTTCTCCTTCAGTGGTGTCTACAGGCAGGACCAGCAGGCTCACGGCAAGCTCTGCCCGTAGGAAGAGCAAGAGGCTGAGTTACAGAACCCACCAGATCAACAGGTGAGATGTGCTGGCTGTATTATTCAAGTCTCTCCACTAGGGGGCAGGATTATCCATAATTTGAATGTCATTGTGATTTGTTTTTTGTACTGACATGGTAATTGTCCATATGCTGTAGCTGCTGTTGTGTTGGTATCTCAGCAAATTGTGTGTGTGTGTGTTGTCTTTCAGGCATGAGTCAGGCAAGACTGGTTGCTTCTCTCCCAGAGTTCCCAAGAAGGAGGCAGCCAGGAAGTCTCTGCGTATGCGTTTCAGCTTGGGCAAAGGCATCAAAGACACTGTAAGTTCAGACTGCATCTAAAGCCCTGGTACATGGGGATTGTGAATGAAACTCTAATGAACTCGAATGAATAAGGTCCTCTTTTGTAATCATGTCTGATTGTACCAGTTCAGGTACAACGGTGAGCATGACTGCATGATGGCACTTTTAAAAAATGTTTATCTTAACACTAATCTTTTAATTAATGGAGAAAATATACCACTGCAATTATATAGAGGTTTGAAATATGGGTGGATTAAAATCAGTCCTATTTGTCAATGACTGCGTTTACATGCATTTCCGTATCCCGATTATGTTATTTGTGTTCACACATGTAAACCTCGTATCCAGATTTCAGAACCCATATATACACCTTATCCTGGTTTCTAATCCCAAGGGTCGTGGTGCGGTGTGCTAATACTATAACTTTATTGTTTGTAACCGGAGTACTAGTACTCATCATGTACTACAGGGACATGAATAACCAGATTTCTCTGTGTTCATGTAAACACCATATCCTGAGTATGATCAGTCGGGATAAGCCCCATAACCAGCACACTGAATTGCATGTAAACGTAGTCTGTGAGATTATGTTTGAGATGTTCTTTATTTTTGTTGTTTTTATGTACATTCATCATGAGTAAGTATACCAAATGTTAATCAGCTAACTTTTGCACGATGCCGTCTTTTGAGCCTAAATCCTGTCATTGTCTGTTTTGTAAACAAGGTATTTGGTATGTCTGTTATGTTTAACATGATGTGATATAAACAGGTCGCACTTTAGTTTAAACGTGTTACATTTGTTTTAATGTACTAAATATTATATGTAGTCTCTTGAAAATGTATATTTGCTGCGAAAATAAAATATATTTACCAACTATTTCAATAGCATTAGTTTTTCTTTCAATGTAACGAAAGAGGAATTAAATTGATATTTTATTCATAATTCCAAAGTTCGGCAGTGTAAGATAAAGTAAACGGATGACTATCCCATGTGGGATGCAGTGCTGCATGGTTGAGAAATTAAAGCAGGTGCCTCTGTTCCAACAGACGCTTGGGTCACAGGCTCTTGGAGCAGCAAAGGGATCTGAGACCATTGGCTGGCGCCTCGCCACCCAGGACAGCACCACCAGTTTTCACTTCTCCAAAGAGCCTGATAGTAGCCCTGCTGTTGTTTTGCGCAACAAGCATGCGTGTAAAGGTATCACCTTTCCATCTAACCCCCCCCCATACCTTTTTAAAAGATGGGAGTGTTGGCCCATCAAGTCTTTCAATATTATGATGCATTTAAACAACAATCTTTCAAAGAACTCATTAATTACTCAGCATTTTGCTCAAAAAGCACCAAAAACAATTTGGTTAAGAATATTAACATTAATTTTACAGCAATATTTCTTAAAAAGGTTCTTATATTCTGTGTGTTAAATTTACTTAATGGGTAAATTGATCTGATCTCCATCCAGCCACCAAATACATCAGCAAATCCGAGGACAACCTGCTGTCTCCCCAGCAAGGCCCTGAGGACCTCCATACCTCCTGGAGCGGCGAGACACCTGATGGGGCCCCACCTTACCTGCACGACTCCTTCGCCGACACCCCCATGAACGTGTGCCTTAAAAACAACTACTTCTCTGAGCCAGCTATCGTCACCGCTGCCAAGCCCCCTACTGTCTGCAGCCTTCCCAAGACCCTCTGCTGCGCAACCAGCGTTGAGAGCCTGGACAGCGCCTGTTCCATCGCTGAGGAGAGTGCCCCGACCCGCCCCACCCTGCTGAAGATCAAGAGGGCCTTTGGCGAGTCTGGAAGTGACCTCCATGCTGTAGTGAAGGAGCACAGCACCCCATGTGGATGGGAGGAGGCAGGACGACAGGAGAGGAGCCACGTTAGTGAGGCCGACGCCTCTGTGCCAAATGATGGTGACGAGACACCGAAGAGTGAATGCTGCTCGGGTGTCCGATCCCCTGCACATAAGTGCGTATTGGGCAAGCAAAATATCACCTTTGGACAAATCGAGATTGTTCCCCTGTCCCCTCTGCACATAGACAGTGCCTTGTTTGAGTACAGTGGGTGGGACGGCAAAGAGCAGTGCAGGGGGTCCCTGGACACATCCACCCGTGCCGTCTGTGGCAGTTGCGACACTCTAGATCCGGATGAGACGCCAGACACGGTCAACTGCAGCCAGTTGGTTGATGCGCTGGACATTCAGAGTCCTGTGGTGTTCAGGCTGAACTCTGTGGGCTGCCAGTCTACTCCACACCAAGCCCAGTCAGAGGTGTTTAAAAAACCATCACTGCCGCAGGGCCAGACCAGTGGAGGGACTAAGCCACGGCAAGACACTGTTGAACCAGAAAGTGAGCCTTCACTAACGGCTCAGCAGGTCAAGGATGCTCAGACCATAAAGGTCCAGGACCAGATCCAAAAGTTTAACATGCTCACCCTTAAATCACCCCAGGCTAAGAGGGTCCGATCACCCCTCAAGTTCCAGAGGACTCCAGTACGCCATTCTGTTAGGAGGATCAATTCTCTCCTGGAGAACTCCCGAAAACCAGGGGCCCAATCAGACCTTCTCACGAAGCCCGGACCTATGCTGAAGACCACGAGCCTGGACGCTGGTCTTTCCGTTGCAACTCCGCTTCAGCCCATCCCTGCAGATCCTTTCCAGCCGGACGCATTGGTCACTAAGGTGCCTTCCTTCTCCAAAACCAGGCCCCCAGTCCCCCCCAAGAGGGTCTCTATCCGTAACCCCTCCAGGATCTCTGCTCTGGGGGACGTGACTAATAAGGTGCCACAAAGGGTGAAAGATGACATCCCACTAGCCAATAAGAGTGAATCCTCCGAGCTCCCTCAGAAGTCAGCAGCACAGCAGTTGGCCAAGAGGGAGACTACTCATTACCGGGGCTCCCCTAGGAACCCACTGAATGGCGGCAGGCTCCTGTCCGCCACTAAACCCATAGACCTTTGAGCCATTCCCACTGCTGATGAGCCTTGAGCCCTGACAGGACCTTGAAACTGTTTGTGACTTGATTTCTGAACCATTCCTTATGTTACTCCTTATGCTTATTGTTTTTTTCAGGGGATCTTAATTTATTTTTTTATCATCCTTATCTTTGTAGAGCAGCTTGAGTTTTTTTGTTATGGTTGAATGTGGTTGAAGTCTGAGGACTTAAGGCTGTTGTTGAAGGTAGACTTTAGTAGAGCTTGAATGCTGAGTAGTGTAAAGTGTCCTGGGAAGTGTGTTTAGATGAGAAGTGTGTTGGAAGTGTTGTGGTTTGAAAGTTGATGTGTTTTTTTCTTTAAATGTTTTTTTTTGTTGGATTTGTTTTAATTTATCTCTTATGTCTGGCAAAATCTTTGAGTCTTCTAAGAAGATGAAGATGTAACTGCAACGGTGAAATTATGAACAAGTGTCAAACAGTATTAGTTCTTCTTAAGTCTGCTTCCAATTTGCTGTCCCAAATTTCAATTGCGAAAAAAATATTGTTATCTGAAACTGAAGGGGTAATTGTGACTGATTTGTAAAATTGATATTTAACATTTTTATTGGCATATAAATATTATCCAAGATCCTACTCTGTTGTCTGTGCTACTTGTTTTAGCCACCAGGTGGTGCTTGCAGTATTACCCATAGGCACACTTTGTTTGATTGTTCAAGTGACCCTATTGTACACAGACGCCTGAACTGAAAATGCCCTTTTGACCCAATGAAGGGTTTAGAAATGTGCATACAAGTTCCAAGCTACTTTCAAGAAGTCTACCAAATCAAATGTTTGGGTTTGGAGGCAGAGGCACCATACCTCAGATCTTGTGATGCAAATCTGTATCTACATACACCATTGGAATCAACTCCTGAGGAAACACAACGTGACTTTGAGCAATGTTGTTTAGCAGTGTTCCTGAGCATTTCTTTCTTTGGGAAAGTTTAATCATCAATCAGTAGGCACTTTTTCATCCTCCAATCAGAACACATGTGGGTGCCTAGCATCATTGCTCAAGAAGTCGGTTAAACATCACCTGGGTTGTTGCAGCATGTACTGTAGGTAAGTGACAAACCTGGCTAAATTAACCCAGATGAAGTGGTAAATATTCTAATGGATGAGGCCTATGGCTTCATTTACCTGACCAGAACAATGCCAGAAGTCTTGTTTTGGGACCTTTACCACTATGAGTTACAGTAACTTCCCAGGTTTGTCACTAACGCTCCCACACACAGCTGCGTTCCGTCAACGCATTCCAGTGGGTGTTCCCGACGGTGGCTATGCAAATGACTTGAAGTAAAACCGTAATGTGATTGGTTGGTGCCGTCCGTAGATTGGCTTGATTGGCCGGTGCCGTCTGTCGGTGCAGCAACAGCTGAACTCCTCAACGCGAGCAGCGGGAGAAACGCGACGCGACGACCCACAATTCAGTTCGGCAACGGATCACTTGAGCCCATTTAAAGTGAATGGGATGCGTCTCCAACAACGCGATGCACGCAGCTGTGTGTGGGAGCCATAACCCAAGTACTTACAAATAAAAAAATATATAAGACATCAATATAATCGAGGGGAAAAACTCTTGCCCTAAGGCTTTAGATAACCATCCTTGCCATCCTCTCCTTATATTTTGTGTGGACAAATGCAAATTTAAAAGTCACCTTAGTCTATCTATTGTGATCCTTGAGTAAGTAGCCACAGCTCTGAATTCTTGGTAAATAGGCACATTTTTTTAAACTCTGAAGCAGTATTGATTACCATTGTTCAGCATACTATACATTTAATGGTAGAAGATTAAAACTCAACACATAAATACAACATCACATCAAGACATGAGGGTTCTAATGATTCACTTTGCTCACTTTTGTCAGTTTCCTTAGATTAGTCGTCATACCTTTCGGACAACACTTCCATGACACCATGTACTCAAGGAGAAGAACTGGAATGTGAGGCCAGGTACAACTCAGTCTTGTGTGTCAGAGAGACTACTGTGATGCATAAGCTATAACAGAGACTTTCTAATGAGGAGAGACAGCACTCAAAAAATCCTCCATAGAAATGCATGGGGTTAGTTTGTAACGCCAATATGGCCGTTGTCTACACATATCCCACCCCTTCCTCGGCAAAACGTCGACAAGTGAATACATTGAGTCAATCATGTGGTGTGATGTGAATACTTTGAGCCAATCATATGGTGTGTTGTGAAGACATCTTCCCAATCATGTGTTGTGAACTCGCCGCTGGAGCAAGATTGGTGTCGTGAAGCCTTGCGCACGCGCATTTCTGCTGAATAGGATGCCCTACGAGTGCCCAAAAAGCGTTGCCGCCGAATGGAGGGACTTGCCTAAAAGGACTTTGGCTATAATTATAAAGTTCTGTGAAAATGGGTGTAGCTATGTATAACTAACCTTCAGTGGTCATTGAAAAATGTACTGGAGAACAGCAGAAACACGAGTCAGGCCTGACTGATTGGATCGTCTTCCTCTTATTGCCTACATGGAAGAGTGATGCATCATGTAGCCTACCACACTGCATTGCAGTCACTCACCCTTTCTGTTTCATAGAATAGTCTCATTGAATATAATCTTAGGAACTAAAACTCTAACAATCACTTCCTCAGTTCATACTCTTGAGTACATATGCAGGATGCTAGTCAAGATCATGTGGACCATTCCGGTCGCGGCAATGACCTGTGTTTGAAGGGGTCACCCCCCATAGCCTTGTTACGGTGTTTTACCGCCTAAGCAGCTGGATGACCTAATATGCTTGCCTCGCGTCATGCTCATCAGCAATGGATCCCTCTCTCGCTTTCGGCACTATAGAAGGATTCACCCACCACTCACAGATAACATGCTTAATTGAGACACGATCATATTTACGAGGAGAACATCCCGTTTGCAGTGGGCGCATATCCTGCGCAGTCGAGCCCTGGTGTCTGTCAGTGGGTCAGGGAGTATACCTGGAGAAATGTCCAAGACCTGCAGCTGATTGGCAGCATCTGGGCCTGCTTCTAAAGCTTGCCGGGGCTCTGTCCAAGTCTTCGGGGCAATTTCCCCAGGAGATGGACGTGCGCGGATCCGCCAGTGCGTAATGAGGCATGGTTGGGCCTCTCTTGCTGTCTTGCTGTTATTAAAGGCCTTGTAGATTGTAATGTTTTGGATGGTTTCGTCTCCATTAAAGGGGATTTGTGAGGAATTTGGCTTTCTCTTACACAACCTAATTACTAGTGCGGCGAACTGGAACAACAAATACTCATAGCTCAGTAAAAGGGAGACGATCTGTCACTGTTTTTCCCCTCTTCACCGGCCAAAGGAGTTGCCTACTATTTTTAAAACTCTTTAAGGAGGTTATAGCTGAATTTCCCTACAGTCCTTCTTGTCATGTCATAATGGCCCTAATATAGTTACCAGTTTCTCAATTTTAGTGGATATTTTTAAATGATTTTAAAGGCATCACCAAATACTGACTCTGCTGTTCACAGTTGCTGTTCTAGTCCATGTAGTGTTTGGGCTGGCATCATATTTCAGAACCAGTGCTCAGTAGCCTACTATTTGAGGCCTACCTTCCTCAGTGGGGTGGGAGACTTAATTTGTGCCCTTATAAAACCCCCAGTCCCAACCCTATAACCCTGATGTCTTGAGTGAAAACCCCTAACCCTAATTCTAGTTACCCAAGTGGCAATGTAAAACCTTGTGTACTAACCTATTCTTGTGTGTGGGCAAAGTGACCTTACTGGACCTGACTGTTGGTGTCCACTCTACTTTTATGTGGCTACTTCTGTGGTTATCAGCTTGTTTAAAGTATTTCTCCTGCTATGGCCATGCCATAAGACAGCATTTGCGTGTGCCCAATAGAATGAGCCCATTCCGGGGATTACCAAACCACCTCTGGCTGGCTATGTGCTGTGGCTACCAAATGATTGAGTCCATCTAAAAACTGTCACAGGTACAGTGGTCATACTGAGGTAAAACAAGCACATGTGAATCTCAACTACCATTTATGTATCCACATTTGTGGCTGCAGGTCCACTGAAAGTGTATACCTCAACCACAGTTAAGCCTTTTCTGTGGCACCGAGCCCACTCAAGTGGCTACCAGCCTGTATGTCAACAGTAGTGGCTATAGACTGAAGTAAAACAAACCCTTGTGGCAACATACAAAGGTCTGCCCCTTACATAAGGGTGAAGGGGACGGAAGGTGGGCCATGTTGGAGCTTTTGTGCGGTGATGTGCGCTGTGGTGCGGTGTGGTGCGGTGATGTGCGCTGTGGTGCCGTATGGTGCGGTGCTGTGCGGTGTGGTGCGGTGCGGTGTGGCGGGATCAGTGTGGAGTGTGCCGCACACTCGTTCTGCTGGGGGGAAACTAAGATTCCCAGACTCTGGGCCCATGACTGGGGCTTGGGGCCATGTGTTGAGCACATGGGGGCTGAAGAGAGAAGGCAGCGGGATTTCGGGAAGTGTTGTTGTGGCACAGGAACAGAGAACCTGGGGGACGCCGACCGCCACAGTTTTCAAATAATGCGGTTGGTGCGGCCTTTTTTCCCCCTCCAAACTGTCAGGGTTTATTTTTTTCACAACAGATTTAATCCAGATAAAGGTAATCTAGTACTTCTGAATTGTTGGGGCACTGGATGCTATTAATCAAGAATTTTCACATGATTTAGAACTGAAAAGAAAATTGGACCACATGCCTCAGGAAATGTATACTGACATCAAGCTTGAGATGTAATCTTAATTTAAATGGATCACAATTTGAAATAAAATCAATTGAATTGAACAAAACAATGCAAAACCAAATACATGCAATAACTGAAAGAAGTGTTTCATGAGTTTCAACATTTAGCTCCATGATGCTAATTTGAAGGGAAACATAATCCAAGAAAACCTGAATTCTAAAATGAATAATTTAGTTGCATTGCTGTGAAGGAAATGGTATTTACCTATGGCAACCTTTATAAATGCTCTGATTTGAATGTAATTAATGTCACACTAACGTTCACATATTTTCATCATATTGTAAACTATTAGACTATTTTATGACAAACTATTTTCATGTTGCCCTATATATTTTATGGCTTTAATTCATTTTGTCGTGACATGACCATGTCTAGTAAATAGAGCTTGCAGTTATTAGTGATTTGACAGGAAAAACTCGGAATTGAGCAAGGTCTAAAATAAGCCTTTATAAAAGTGTGAGAAATTAAACAAACACACTGAAATAAACAAAGACCCAGTGCTAAAAGAGTTATTGCGGGGTTTTTTTGCGAATAAATTCTTTGGCATTCGCCCTTCCAGTACTTCCAAGACCAGAGGATATATCTTGAGACGTCAAGTAAACTATGCACTGACAAAGTATTGTATGAAACATCTCTGTAATTTTCCAGTGTTATGACATGGAGAAAAAAACTTCATGTGGCTTTTACTAACAGGAAAACGCAATTCCCGTGGCTTATTTTCAGTAGACCTACATTCGATTCCTCGAAGCTATATTATCAGTGGTGAAATCTTGTGGAATTTGTTACACATGGATGCCATAAAACGTATTTTGGAAGTAGGCCTACTTATAGGCTACATTAATTATTAGTGATTAGTAATTAAAAGTGATTATTATTAGTAAATAATGAATTGCTTATAAAAGTAATACAAACAATGACTAAGACTTTAATTGGTAGACATGTCTAGACATGGTAGACCCCTAAGACATGGTTTTGAAATCAAAATGTAACCAATGTCATAATATGTGTTAACTGTCTCACTGGATGCAAACGTTTTTTTGTAGCCGAATCATAGCAGATACTTTATTCACCAACACACTACTACACTGCACAATGATCCATTAGATGTTAAGCTTTACGATTCAAAAACTGCGCCCTTTAGAGTTCAGTTTCCATTAAATCAATTTCAGCACTCAAACACCCACCCTTTAGCTAGTGCGCTGCCGTCTGCTACCTACAAGTAGATTCGGGAAGTGTCGGGTGGGCGGATAGTTTTGATTTTCCTTACATCGTGCCTAGCCAATAATGTGGAGGAGCTGTTGTGCACATCTCAGCTGGCAGACATTTAAAAGGGAGACAGTCAGGCGCTGTAGCAATTTGTATTAAAAACCCAACCTCTCTTTCTATGGAACCGTTAGAAGCCTCAGACGCTCTCCGTGGCTTACCCCTGTCCACTTCTCTGTGTTAGCAGCTCTGCGGACTGCCTTGGACGGAGCACAATAAACCGTTATATTTGTACCATCTCGACTACTTGACAGGTGAGCGCCTTTTTAGCACTTTTACAGACTCCTTAAAGCTTTTTGGCATGCCACGGTTGATTTGCGTTTTATCACATGCTGATGCGCCCGAACGTCTTTAGTCACGGTGCAGGTGTCAATTAGCAGGGCATCTGTTGGATTTTTAAAACAGGGCACATATCTGATTATTGAAGTTAATGAAAGCATGTTTATGTATGTGTATATTTGACCATGATGCGCTTAATGTTGGGAATCTGCGAACTAATTTCGACTTTTCTTAATGGATATTGTGGTAAGCGCTGGTTGTTGCGCCGCAATCTTTACGCATGTGTCATTTTCACAAACTGAGCACCCTGATGAATAGCTTACCTCAAAGGGCAAGATGAGTTTATATAGTAGACCTAGTATTAGTAACTTGGCGAAGATGTATGAAGGATAGTAAAATACGTATTTTAAATATTATTTAAAATAAAGTATTACTTATTTAAAATAAGTATTGAAGAAAGTTTAAACGTATTTTAAAGTTTTTAAACTCTATTTGTTTGTAAATGAATAGTTATGGTGCCGAAATTAATTCAGAAACCTCTGTTTGTCATTGCTTATTATTAGCTCAGTTCCATCATGGATGTAATGTGATGTTTTAATGTATTTTTTCAAGGATGATGGCATCAGCACGTGTCCTCTGCAGCATGTTCTTCGTCGTGGGGCTTCTCTCCTACCCAGCGGATTCCAGACGGAACCGAGGATCCCAAGGTGCCATCCCTCATCCTGACAAAAACAACCCAAACGAATCAGAGCAGCAGCCTCAGACACCGCAGGCGGGCTCTGGCTCCCAGGGACGGAGAAAAGGCCCCCATTTATCCGCAGACGAGGTGCTGGAGTCAAGCCAAGAGGCTCTACATGTCACCGAGCGCAGATACCTCAAACTCGACTGGTGCAAGACCCAACCACTGAAACAAACCATCCACGAGGAAGGCTGCATCAGCCGCACCATTATTAATCGGTTCTGCTACGGACAGTGCAATTCGTTTTATATCCCCAGACACGTCCGCAAAGAGGAGGGAGCCTTTCAGTCATGTTCTTTCTGCAAACCAAAGCGATTTACCACCATGACTCTTACTTTGAATTGTCCGGACCAACAGCCGCCAACCAAAAAGAAGCGCGTACAACGCGTAAAGCAGTGTCGCTGTATCTCGATAGACCTGGACTAACTCGGACTTCTCGGGACATGAAACACTGTCAAAGAGAAATATCCTGCGACGCGACTCTGGCCTAATCTGATACTTAATATAAAATCAGAAAACGAGACTTGTTTCATACTCACATCATGTTCACTATAGCCTGCGGTTTTCTCTCCAGGCTCTCAAGTCCACCAATTCACATGGCACTTCAATAACCGGATGGACACAGCAATGAACACACAGCAAAATGACAGACTGACACATCTTTATCTCCTGTTGACTCTGGGAAGCATTAAAAGTTGGCTCAGTCCTTGCATGGAAGCCAAAGGAGAATATGATATGATCTTTCGGTGAAAACAGTCAAACGCCTTGGGGGTAGCCTTAAAAGACAACGGCTTTGCCTCTCTGGCTAAATGTGGTGTGCGCTTTGCCTCTCTGGCTAAATGTCGCGTGCGCTCTGCCTCTACCCTCCTCTGAAATGAATTTATTGCTTAAGGTTTTTCCACTATGTGGAATTGGAGAAACAGTAAGGCGATTTTATTTAATATCTGGGACACATATAAGAATGTTTTCAACGAATTTCTCGGAATATTAATTGCTCTATTATATTGCCAGATCACTGTGCAATTATATAGCCTGTTCGAATCGCTATTTATGGAATGGGAACCTAAATGTTAACATTAGTTTGGCTATACGAGAAAAAAAAAAAAACATGTGTCTTCCTTTTGTTTTAGGAACAAAAAGTTGTACATAATGTGTTTATAATGTTGTAGATAGCACGGTTTATTGTGTTTATTAAATGGTAATCACATATATTGTTCTAATGTACAACATTGTTGCTTATTCAGCGCTTTGGAGATACAGCAATAAAACTGAAAACATTTCGCTTTAACATTCTGCCAATACTTTTAATTCTAAGTACACACCCACTTTAGCAATACTGAAAAAGATAATAAATTACCCCAAAACGGCAACGAGTCCGATTTCATGCAGCTCATTTACATCAGGTTAACCCGAAACACCAAATAAAAACATCTTCCACGGTTATGGGTTACTTTCTTCTCGCTCGGAGCCAGACTCGTGCTGTGACTTTTATACGTTTCTTGGACCCTTGGATACATTTCGTCGTAAAAAGGTTTAATTTATGAGGAAAGACCACAAGAGACGCGATTAGATGGCAGGTCTATCACCCTTTTCCATAACCTCTTCAAACGATGTTATCCTGGTTAATGAAAGGCTCTCCACTGGCTCGCAAAAGTTGCCGCGGTCCTTATGTCCTTATCACTCCCGCACTTTAGTGATGTTCATATCACGCCTTGCACAACGCAATACAGCAGAGGGCCCCTCTGCCTCTGACAGTGGAAATGAACGAGGTGCTCTGAGCTAAATGAGACCATCTCTGTTGCGAACCTACATTGGGTGTCTTTACAGACTTTCAAAAAGTATCATGGTGGAATAAAGCTGTTATGCCGCTTTCAGGCTACAATTTGCCCACACAATTGTGAAATCAGTATTGTCACCACGCAGGGTAATTTTGAATGAATTTTGACCAGCCTATAGAGTTCCCCTTAACGGCATTCTGTAATGTCCTTGTTCAGCTCCTCAGACAAAAAAAGTATCCGAATCTATTGTGCCGTGTTTTTGTCAAGACAGCATGACAAAGAATGTATGTAGACTACGTGTTCCTAGGTAACTTTCACAAGGCCAAGTGTTGAAGAGGTGATGGATTAAAATTATTTGCGCCATATATAAAAGTAAAACTTTATTCTTTATGTTGCAGCAATAATTTAAAGTTGGGCAGAGCAGGGTTTAAATGTTGCAGAGACGTCAAACACAAAGATATTCTTATAACTGACTAACCATATAAAGGCCATTTAAACTTTTCTAAAATGTGACATGCCATTTTGCCACCTCTCAGGACTCAGTTACATAAGATAAATGCA
This sequence comes from Alosa alosa, assembly GCF_017589495.1. NCBI lineage: Eukaryota > Metazoa > Chordata > Actinopteri > Clupeiformes > Clupeidae > Alosa > Alosa alosa. The sequence continues at coordinate 29,695,396 of NC_063207.1, forward strand.
AATATGAGCTTACTGCCTTTAAGCTTAACTTAAAAAAGAAATGGCCAAATAACATTGATCATCCATAACACATGTTGAAAATGTTTCATCGTGCTACTCATAGTCACATATTTATTTGTTCATGTTGTCATCTGAACAGAGACTGAGAGTGTTAAACCACAGAAGAACATGTTACAAGTTCTGACAAGAAAACTCAAACAGAAGCACAAGCGTCAAAATACATAGGCCTGTAGGCTCGAGCAGAGACTGACACTGGAACGAATCAAACGTTGGTCAATATCAGTTCCACATTCAGCTGTTACTGCAGTAGAGTTCAGATTTAGAGCATAACCACTGTCTGAGGTAATACAGAATTGGATGCAGTGTACATATAGATCTCTGATATGTATGATTGGTTGATAAAACAAAAGGCAGTTTTTTGGTGTTCCTATGAGAAGAACTCTTCAAAAAGGCAATGCTGTGTACCGTATTCATGGCCATGTCTGCCTCACCCATACACGTATACAGCATGTTCCCTGATCTATCAGGACCATCCTTTTTGACTTGCTTTGTACCCAGGGACAATGATGAAGAAACAAACACTGTGTATTCCACCTGTCTGAATTATTCTGCTATATAGGCAACTGACATTTTGGCATAAAATAAATCTGCTTTTTATATAAATATGGATCCATGTCACCTCAGGAAGTACTTTACTATTCTTTAGCTTTTAAAAGCATACAATAGAAATATTTAGTTAAAATAAATATACTATCCATCTTTAGAGTATACGGTGTGAATTCACAAGTGTTTTTTTTTACAGCAAAGGAAATCAAAGAATTGCATAGGAGTTCAAAAAGAGGTGCAAAAGTGCAATACATCTGATCAAGTACCGTTTTGGCAAAGCAAAATAGGGCAAACTAACAACAGCTGTTGGAAGCAGGAAAGTACTTTAGGACTCTGTCTTAACATTGTGAGGAGCAAAACGTGTGTCACCTATTTGACCTTGAAAAAGATCTGTTTGAAGGTTGAGGGTCCACTACTGTAAATGTTGTTAACCAGACGCGCAAGTTCAAGTTCAGCTCTTGTATCCTGATGGGGAGATTTTCTTTGAGAACAGGATGAAGAGCCATGAGGTTTGTAAGACCCAGGCACTGTAAATATCCAGTCTGATGATGCCTGGCTGTCATCCAGTAGGGGTCAGTCTGGTTCAAAAAAAAAGAAAGAAAAGAAAAAAAGAGAGAACCAAAACATCCATTTTTCTCTCCATAATGACACTCCAGTAGTTGTGTGTGTGTGTGTGTGTGTGTGTGTGTGTGTGTGTGTGTGTGTGTGTGTGTGTTTTAAGCTCTAGTATGACCTCTTAGTCAGAGGCATGTGGGAGGCTACAATGATGTTTGAAAAGGTCATCTTTAGCATATTTACATGTTATTGCTGTTGTGTTCCCAAGCCCCACCTAAGCCACTGCTAGTACGATTGCTTATTCTGGTATGCTCCTCTTAGCTTGATAATGTTTATCTGGTTATGCACCAGTTCCTTAAAGCAACTCTATATGCTGTGTCTAAAATGTCTCTTCCAGTGCTGTTGACTGTTTTGTTTTATGCAAACTGCATCCCTGATGAGGAGACAAGCAGAGAAGACGTTCCAGCACCACAGAAGAAGGCCTACAAGCAGGAAGAATCCTGATGGATCCTATGTTCAACGCCAACAGTCCCTCACACTCCAAAAAGACTTTTGCACTGGTCGTGTTTCAAAGGTTTGGGGTCAGAGGGGGTCACGTTCTGCAAGGCAAACAGAGACCAGTGATGGTCCCTGGATCTTCCCTGGATCTTCTAGACATGGTGGTTCAAATATGTGCAAAAGAAGAAGCTGGGTTGCAAAGGAGACGTCTACAGTAGTTAGTACACAGTATGCTGTCTAGTATACTGTTCCATGGAATATGCAGTGGGTGGTACACAGGAAGACTGAGGTATGAATAAAAGGCATATATGGTGGAGGGGTGGTGGTGGTGGTGGTGGTGGTAGTTGTTGTATTGTTGTCTTTCTCCGAAACTCAGCTGGAGGACACGCTTGCTTCCTTCTGGCGTAGTCTTTCTTTCTGTGAGTCAATAAAGGAGACAATGTCAGCTATTAAATTGTGCTGTTAAAAAAAAAACATGATTTACTTTTACTAGAGAAGGCAGGGAGAAATCAAAGAAAGCTGGAGAAACAACTGATGATCCAAAAAGACAAGTTCACAGAAGAGGACAAATCAAAAGAGGGAGGAAGAGAGAGAGAGATGGAAGTCAGGGAGGTAGAGTAAAAGAGGGAGAAAAGGAACAGGGAATATAAACAGAAAGAGGAGAGGACAGTGATCAAGGTAGTGGGACAGGAGAGAGAGAGCGACAGTCAGGAACGGGAAGAGAGACAAAGATGAGAAAATGATGGAGGGATGAATGACTGGATGGATGGAGAAGGGATAGCAAAGGAAGAGATAAAGAAGGACGACAAAAGAAGACAAAGGAAGAGCACATGACAGTGGAGAGTGAGGAAGAATAAAAAGGGAGAGAAGAATGAAGGGAATAGAGACAGGGAGAGAGGGGAGAATAGAGAGACAGAAGAAACAGAATGTGTTGGCTCTCACCAGACTGTTTGCATTGATCTTTTTGGTCTCCACCTTCTTCTCGGCGGTAATCTTCTGAACCGTCTGCTGTGCTTCCTTCAGGCTGCAGGTCAGAGATAGTGATGTTAACCCACCATCATCCCAACTCAACACAAGCACTACACAACACACCGCAGGCTTAGTGACCAGCATTTGGCCATAGGAAGGTGTCCAGTGCAATAGGTACTGTATCCTCACGTCACAGTTTAATCAGTACTCATGGACATGCGGCATCTCTCTCGTCAGTCTGCGCTGTGCGGGGGAAGCACCATACGGAGACAATCAATGTTGGTGACCGCACTGGTGTCCTAATGCGACAGAAGAAAGGACTGAGCGTGCTCATATCAGTTGACTGCTCAGATTTGGTTGCAGTCAAGGGAGTGTGGGTCCTTTGTAGTGTCTCCTGATGACAGCCAGCGAGGCCTCTGCAAAGTTCACGCGCATAAATCACGACGCCACTTGGAGCAGAGTAGTTCTAGCAATTGTGGACATGGAGAAGTACGAGCACAACTCGACAAGCTCAGGGGAGACGGTCAGAAAAACTAACAAATAAAACATTTTTTTACCTCATACTTTAACGGACAGAAGTCTATCTTCGTAAAGTGTTGTCATTTGATGCTGATTTGCAACAGTGTCCATTCACTTCCCTTGGGCATCCTCATTGTGTGACAGTTGCCTGTCCACTTGCCAGTTGTGGTAAAACCACAAGGACAAAATGACAGCTGTGCTGTACAATAATACGCTAAACAATACTTAGGTTTTATGGCAGATTGGCCGCGGAGGCTGTGTTTTAAATAAAGTTAATTGTACATAAACACTATCAGCTGTGGGCAATGTAAGGCCTGGGTGCCCAGTAAACAAAGGGGTGAGAAAGTACTCATACAATGCTTAATCTATACAAGATGCTATGACAACGAGTATTGACATTGCTATGCATTGCTATTGAGTATTGCTATGACAGCGCGAATATTTGTGCTTGCTTGTATTTCTGTGTTTAGAGGGTTACAGTTCAGAGTGGTAGTATTTCATCAGGAGTTCTTGAATTGAAGAACAAACATTGTTCAACTTGCTCAATATATATCATCTTCTGGGCTGAATGATGAGGATGCTGATGATGTGTGACATCTGTTTTCTAACAGAGAGTAGAACTTTCTTTTCTGTAAAGCTGATGGTCCAGCAGAACTGGAACTTGTACTGTCCCTACTGTGTGGCGTCACCCACCCCATACAGAATGCCCTGGGTCAGATGCAAGGTCATAAATCTAGCCCCAGGCTTTGACATGGTACCAGGCCTTAGGCAAGCTTAGCCTTGCTTCCCTTTGATGCCATTTTGGACCCCCTTTCATAACAGCTCCCATCCCCCACCAACCCACCCAGAAAAGTGCTCATTTTCATTTGTCTACACACTGTCCGCAGGTTCCATTCAGGCTCATTTAGAGGCATTTGGCGTGATGTGTGAGGGGAGGTTGGAGGCCGGTGGGCAATCTGGCTTGTGTTAAACGAGCTGTCGCTTTACTGACTAATTGAGAGTGTTCAGAGGGGAAAAACGACATCCCTCTGGTCAGTCATGGTGTGAATGGCTCACTTCAGACACACTCAACCAAATCCTGTGATCTGCATCATCTACGTTTCTGTGCAAAGGTTTTAGCACCCTGGGCATATGCAGTCAAAATTGCTCAATTACAATTAGTCTATTTTTTGTCATGTTATTTATCCATGGGTGCCCAAACGTGTGTATAATTCTGAAAACGTTTGCATCATTATGTCTGCTCCTAGGGTTCAGCCCTTAACGACCTGTGTACAGTGCCCTGAGATAAGTGCCCTCAGGCAACATCGTAAAATCCATTTGAAACTGAATGGGACTGAAACAGGCAGGCAGTCTTAGCTACCTTGCCTGCATTGAAAGAGACTGCTGTGATGGGGAAGCACGCGTCCACCTACCGCTCTTTGGAGATAGTCTTGCTCTCGCGTTTCCATGTGTTCTTGAAGTCGTTGCAGAACTCGTACCACAGCATGAAGACATGATTGGGGGTCACCTCCTTCTCACCAGACTTGGGCTTCAGACCAAAGTAGTTTGTCATGTCCTGGAACCTAGGGGAGATCAAGACAGTGGGGAGTGAGAGAGACGCAGGGGGGAAGTCCTGATCATTCTGTTTCAAATCGTTGGGCAATACATTAGGAATAAAATCGAACATGACACCATTGGTCAGGCCAAGGTTTACAAAAGCTATTAAATGAGAGAGAGAGAGAGAGAGAGAGAGATTGTAAGTGAAGAAAAGGATCATAGACACAATTTTAAAAGAGATGGAAATTCAAGGCAACAGTGGGATCAGATATTAAGTGAAGTTAAGAGTGTAAACTAAGAGGTAGGCCTGTGAAGTGAAGCCTTGAACCTGGTTCAAAAAGTAGACATTTTCAGCTCTGATAATCACCCTAACCTGGGCAGAAGAGGAGACAGATTGTGTGCGTACGTGCGTGGGTGCGTTTGGGGGTTGAGGGGTTCAGCGAGGGAGAGAAAGAGACAAAATGGGAGTGAGTTAGAGTGTGGGCCGAGAGAGATGATCACAAGAGCACAGAAAGACAGAGAGATCCACACCAGCTGTAGCAAAGCCAGGAGAGCTCTAATCAGTTTTCCCTAACAAACCTCTTCAGGGCTTCTATTAATACTCCTCTCAGCAGCAGCAGCCTGGGAGATAAGCCATCCCAAACACAACTGCATTTCACTGTATTTACCATGACACAAATCCAGTACTGATTACAGGAGCACGGCCTCGGAGGCCACTGCTGCGGACATGTGTCTATGTACACAGCCGGTCAGCTTTTATCCATGGCCGCTAGACTTGCTATTTTAGAACTAGAATCAGTTTAGTGGCCAGGGTGAGGAAACTGATATCTTCACTTCTCTGAATGAACACACACACACTACAGAATCCATAATATTTGATTTTTCACTTATTAAGGGTAAACTTATTCAGGGTCACTTATCAGAGATAGTGGCTGCCCTCACATCATTAGGTACTTATTCTCGCTGAGATCTGAACTCTTCAACTGAGTTGTTTATCTTGAGCAAGCCAATGGAAAGTGCAGTCAGGTGATGTCATGCCGTTTGTCTCCAGTTCTCCTGTCTTGTTAGTGATGCATCCTGCTGTTGGTAGCTCCATGCTCTACCAGCTAAGAGGAGGGATGTGTGGTTTCCTTTCTGTATGTAAACATATCCATGAGGCTGCTTTACACATGGAAAGGCTCTTCCCAAAACTCTATCACAGGTTTGGGGAATGGGTCACTGAAGGAGTTTGTTCATTGAGGTGATTTGAAAAAAACTGGTTACATTGAAAACCTAAGAGGTCAACAAACCTTCTGTACATGAAAACACCATACGACAGTCATTTGTTTGGTTCTGAGAAATTAGTTTGGTGTATTCGTATAAAACCGATTACACTCAAAAATGTCTGACAGTAAGAGGCATCTTTATGGCTCAACAGACTCTTGATTGTACCCTAGGCAAGGCTGTTTCCATATGCTCCCCCACTGCTGTTGGTGTGGGGCAAACATAGCGAGGCTAATTCAATTGTAACCAAAGCCAAGGGGAGCGAGTGTGGCCTCTCAGCAGTGGGCCAAGGGACACAGAGAGAGAGCCCCCAGAGGCCCCATGACGTTACACAGCTTTAATATGGAGGTGGTCACGCCGATCAGCCCAACATGGCTCTGATCCGGGGCTGGTGTGTGTGCCTGTGTGTGTGTGTGTGTGTGTGTGTGTGTGTGTGTGTGTGTGTGTGTGTGTGTGTGGTGGGACTCACTGTTTATGTGTCCAGCTGCACAATTACATGGCTTACAATAATACGGACACACACACACACACACACACACTGTGGCCTCCATTATGCCCTATTGCAACACTAATGTAAGACATGTTGCTGCAGGGAAGAGAAGAGAGGAGGAGGAGAGGAGGAGAAGAGAAAGGCTAGGAGGAGGAGGAAGGGCAGCACTGCTTAACAATATGTGCCGCAGACATTCCGTGGCAAAGGTGCTTCCCATTCCCGGTTATGCATCATGTGGCGGGAGCCGAAGGCACCGCCGTCCATCATGCCTAAGACGAGCATCTCCAGACGTACACAAAGAGAGAGGGAGAGAGGGAGAGAAAGAGAGAGAGAGAAGGGTGGAGAGAGAGGGAGAAAGAAAGGAAGAGTGGGAGAGGGGGAGCATCTCCAGACGTACACAGAGAGAGAAGTAGAGAGGGAGGAAGAGAAAGAAAGAGAGAGAGAGGGATACAGAGAGGACAAGAGAATGAGGGAGCGGAGTGCGGAGGGAGCGGAAGACAGGAGTGTTTGATTTCCCCCTGACATTCCCGGCCCTCTCTGAAGCTCTCCCTTTGTAGAGGCACCGCCGGACGTCCGCCGTGTGATTCATGGCGTCTATCTCCTATTGGCTGCTTTTACAGCCATGAGGGTCAGGTGTCAGCGTTGACACAAATCACAGAGCACCTCTGCTGCTCTCCTCTAAGCGTACAGAAATGCCCCCCCCTCACCCCCCTCTAACCCCCCACCCCCTTACACACACACTGCCCAGCCCACGAGGTTGCCCTGTGCCGCTGCCATGACAACACGGCTGTCCATCAGGAGGTTTACGACTGTTGTGACGCACATGTGCTGCCGAAGCATGCCTGTCAGAAGGGGGGAAACGGAATCAGAGGATCTCGCATTGTTCTGTATTTAAAAAATCTGTTGAGAAATGAAAAAGGCATGTGTTCCTTAAAAATGGCCTCGGCCTGTGGGAGTTTCTATTCATTTCCCAAGAAGCATTGTTTTCCCTGTGGTGGATAAATCAGCATGAATTAGGGTTCTTCTGTGAGTTGCAGCGAGCGAGCATGGACCTCCTTTAGCACTACACAGCACATGAGTGATGGGTCCCCTCTAGTCATGTAAACATAACAACAGACTGAAAGCAAAGCGGACCGGTCCATCTAAAGAGGATTCCATCGGGAGACCTTGGTGCAACACAAAATAAACTGAGTTTCACGCTCCAAGACTTACAGTATGTTGACAATTCAAAATGTATAGTCCTGACAGCACGGGAGTGATCAAACAGGGTTATATATCAACCACGCAGCAGTGCATGTTACAGTGCACATAAATACTTTAATGCTTGTGATTTGATCACATGATAAACGTGACAGCAAGGCAAAAGCTCTCTTTACTTCATGACGACAAAACAAGTTTATAAAGCATGTGCGTTTGTTCTGGGACCCGCCTACATGTCAAATGGACAGCTAGTGTATGGCTTAGAGCAGTAAAGATGGCCTTGAAACACAATGGCTTCTCCTTTATTTACAGTTGCACAGCTTGAGGGAGTTTATGAAAGCGCTGTGCTATTTAATGATGGAATGTAAGCTATGTACACAGTGTGATTTCTATGTCAAACAGAAGTAATGTTAAAATAACAGGTGAGAGGAAGACGCTAAGAAAAGAAAAGATAGAGAGACAGTGATAGAGAGAGAGAGAGACAGAGAGAGAGAGAGTGAGAGTGGAACAGGTATGGAGGTCCAAAAGAGCAGGGGCAGTGATATGTAAACATTATATTTGGATTCAAAGCCCCCTGTTTTCAACGCAGCCTGTTTAATGTTTTTATTTATACAATTGTTATTGTTTATCATTTGATCTTTTTTCAGGAACTCTCCACCATGGTGCCCAGGCCTCTGCCTGTGCCTCCCTCCGTCTGCCTATTGCTTCCTCTCTGTCTCTGTCTCTTTCTCCGTCTCTCTCTCTTGATCCCTCTCTTCTGCCTCGATTCCTCCTCTCCCCTCTGAGATCCACACTGAGTCCGAGCTCTTGGAGCACAGCATCCCTGGCCTTTGGGCCAAGGAGCAAGCAGCGGCCCACCCAGCGTAGGTCCTGTGCTGCCGTGTGGTCAGTGGCCAGTGAGCTGCCGCCCTTACCTCATATTCATCACCGCTGTGTCACCTTAACGATGTGTGGCCATGGGAACGCCGGGGGAGCGGCCACAGCCAGGCGAGCGCCAGGGCGCGGGGGGCCTGGGGGTCTGACGCCGAGGCCCCAAAATGTAAGACAAATTAAAAGTCCTTCAAGGGCCTGTTGGGGCCGCTGGGCGCTTTTGATCAATATCAGTGAATTCAGCACCTTCATTAAGAGGGTGTGAGCAGAATGGGAGGTGACACACACACACACGTGGACACACGCACACACACACACACACACACACACACATACACAGGCACACATATGCGCCCACACACAGACAGGCACACAAGCACTAGTTCTGTTTCTGTTCTCTGTGTGTGAGAAACACTCAACACGCAAAAAGACAGAATGACATGCCCATGTATGACAGCGATGAGATGCCCATGTATGACAGAGATGAGATGCCAAGCCAAAGAGAGTAAGTGTGTGTGAGAGAAGAGAGTGAGTGTGTGTGAGAGAACATGGATTAATCAGCAGTCAGTCAGGGATGAACATTACGTTTCCTACAAACCTAAAGAACTCTGCTTGGCCTGATATGAGGCTGAGGCTGCAGGAAACAATAGACTTGGAAACCTTCTTTGACTTATGATGCTGTCCTGACCAATCAGCACAATAATTGTTGATGGTTTCACAATTTCCACCTTCTTTTCAACGACGGCAACTTTTATGTTCTCTCTGGAGTTTATTTTTCCAATTGGAATGGCTGCAATTTGAAAGCAAACAACTCTGCTGTCTATCTAAACAAGGGAAAGTAATCCATGACTTTTTCTTCTCTGTGATTTCCAGTGCACACTCGTGTGTATCTTTCTCTTCCAGCTACAATCTGAAATGTTCCAGATATCGCCTCTCGGCAGCACAGACTTCTAGGTGGATGTTTCAGTATAAATCATTCCCTGGCGATTTGCGAATGCGCTGTAATAAGCAGGGAGGCTTCGTCCATACCAAACACAGGAGATAAGGGCCCTGATAACAGGCCTCGGGATGGTAAAACAGCAGGGGAGACGGTAGCATGCGCGCGCGGCATTTGCGCACGTGTTCCTCGCCTGTCAAGAGGAGGGCTGCCGTAGAGTCTCCGGGGTTACGACCCGAGCAGATCCGGGGGCAGAATCCCAGGAGCCCCAGAGTGAGTCTGGAGGCTACCCCCATTATATCACTCTCACACACACACACACACACACACACACACACACACACACACACACACACAGTGCCTCTCCTGGAATCTCCTCTCTTATCAGTGAGGATCCCTTATCGAGTGGCTACTAATTGGTATAGACAGATTTACAAATTGTGCACATTAGTTTTATCTGATGCCCCGGGGGAATGCTTGAGACAAGCTGAACTAAGCGCTGATGGAGAGAAGGGCCGAGTGACAATGGATATATTCTCCTCCTGGCTGCAGTCCACCAGCACCCAGACAGACCTCTATTGAGCCCCAGGAAGATATTACCAAGATATGGCATCATGGCACGGAGAGGTAGTGCTTGGGGCCCAGACAAAAGAATGCAAGGCTTCAAGACAGAGAGAGAGAGAGAGAGAGAGAGAGAGAGAGAAAGAGAGAGAGAGAGATGGGAGGGGAGGGGAGCGGACAAGGTGCATCTCACCTCGTATGTGCAGCCTGCAGTTGCTCATCCTCTGCAGTGTGTTCCGACTGGGCTGCAGAGAGAACAGACACAAGTATTCCACATTAGAACTCTGCAGCATGCTAAAGATGAACTCTAAATGAGGCCATCCTTAAAAATATTTTCGTTTGCCGTAACCCGACCGACCCTGTCAATTTAGAACCGACCCACATATTTATTTTTTCCCCTTTTAGTCCGACCGACTTGCCGGTTGTAAACTTGCGTTAAGACCGACCGATTTTTTTTTTACTCTAAACAACCAATACAAATAAAATACTACTTATTTTAGTAGGCCTAAGTATTGTGAATATAAATTGCCTACATACAAACGTAGGCTCTCTTAAATAAAACCCTGTGGCGTCATCTGTACACCATTGGTTTACGCATGTCACACTATGGCCTATACGCTTCGTTTCATTCACACAAACATCTCGACAACGCTCATTACTTGGCACGAAGTTCTGTGGAAGAACTGTGGAAGAACTGTGCCCAGATCTTTTCCCATTCCTTCTCACCTCTAGTCTAACGGTGACCGTGTTGAAGAATTGAAATTGGTTGTGGTCTATTCAGTATTTCTCAAAATATGAGTCCGCAAGACTGATGGTTCGCGGAGTCGTGGAGTGAAATTAGGCCCGGTTCTTCGTCTGATAATTTGCTGCGAAGTTGATAAAGATACCGCGGGCCGACAAAAAAAGAAAACAAACGTTTCTGCTATCGATGTCATTAAACATAGAGCCATACAATAAAGTGGTGGTATGAGCGTTCATTCAATGCAGGCGTCTGCGCGAGAGAAACTGAAAATAATCAATAACGTTGGTATCAAAGCTTCGCTTCAACCTGTTGAATGCTATTTAATTGTTTAACGACACTTGATAGAACGACGTTGATTTTTGGAACTTCCATAGAAACAGAGCAGAGACTGTATAATACACTGTATAGCACTGAGTATTGTATAGTCAAATTTGAATATAACGTGGCCAAAAGCTATTGTAGCCTTCTTTCTATCTGTTAAAGATCAACAGATCAGTGATTTATGCCTATCTGCTCGCCAAAAAAGCTGGTATTGTGTTTCCTGAATCCTTACATTCAGGCATTCAAATTAAACTTCATTAAAAAACATGTATTTTCTTTTCTCCATACCAATGTATGATGCTTGCAGGAGGGAAACATCCCAAAACAATAGCACCCATATAATTGTTGCTGTTTTGAGAAGTATTTCTTTTCTTATGCAAGCATCATGCAACCATGCAAAAGTAATGAAACTAATTATATCTTACATTACTAAAGCAGTCCTCTGATGTGCATGTCACAAAATATTTAAGTGAAAGTGCATGTATAACAATCTAGGCATAATAATGATTGTGATAATGATAATGACAATTTGATTTGGAGGGAGTGGGGTTGGATGCGTGTAGATGAGCCTTATGGCCCCAAAGTCTGCCATGACTGGGCCTCAGGTCAAAGAAGTTTGAGAAAGGCTGGTCTACATAACCTGCATCAGATTGAGGTTTGCAGTGATGCGCCTGAAGGCACGGGTTGAGGACCCAGTCAGTTACATCACAATATGCACAATTGTTTAAATTCATACCTACGTAATCACCATGACCAAAATTGTACTTTTTTTTTTACTTTGAATCTTGAAAAAAAAAATATTGACCTACCTACCGACCCATTTTTTTAATTTTTTTTTGGCTGTTACTGCAAACAAGAATATTTTTAAGGATGGCCTGACATTTTAACAGCTCCTAACAGCTCCTAACAGCTTTAACAGTCCTATTTGCATGGGAGCGTCTGACTGTCGCATTGAATGCTCTCTGTCCACACTGAATCCGTTAAATGTTTTTGTTCAATATTGCAAACACAAGCAACAGAATGAAAAGAGAATCAGGGTGTCCGACAAAAGTTCTACTCCAAACATAATGCCCCATCACGCTGCACAGCACCGTCCCCCTTCTATCCAGTCAGGACATTCCAACTGAAAACGACGTAATCAAACTGATGTGGATGCTCACGCTCACTCACATCACATGCACTTGGGACACGGTGTAAGTGAGAACTGCATGGTCAAATGGAAAGAGATGCTTTTGTTTGGTCTGTTCTGCCTAAAGTCAAACTAGGCCTTATCTGGGGACACACGTACTACAATATTGTCTAGACAAATATAATAGGGACTCTGACGTTTAAATTGCCTATGAGAAACAAGTCTGATTAGGGCCAAAGTACCAGTGTTGAATGACTGATTCTGTGTGCTGAGTAAAGCCCTGCACTTCTCACTGGAATGGGATGCTCTGTCATGCTATAAAGATGCATATGGCATTCCCAATGAGTCTCTATGTCCGCATCTCTCTTCTTTATTCATACTACTTGATACTTCATAGTAATAAAGTAAAGAAAAAAGTGAGTTTTTGCTAGTGTGCTTGTGTGGGTCTGTGGGGTGTATGGGTCAAGGATGGAAATAAATATTGAGTGGCTGGCAAATTTGACCAAAAATCTGCTAGTGGCTGGTAGACATTTTCAAATGTTAATTTCCACCCTATTATGGGTGGTAGGGTATTTAGGCATGATGTGTCCATGTTTCTTGTGAGTGTGTGCATTTCTTGTGTGTGTGTGTGTGTGTGTGTGTGTGTGTGTAGGTGGGAGAGAGGGAAATAGAGATATCTGATGTCGGCATTCAGTATGCATGTAGGTATGTGGCTGTGAAATGTTTGTGTGTATGGTGTTTACATGAATGTCTGTGTGCATGTATTTATGTGTGTGTGTGTGTGTGTGTGTGTGTGTGTGTGTGTATACTGACTGAGAGGAATCGGGCTTGGGAACTGGCGGCTCTTGTCGAGGCCTGCCATGTAAAAGTGTCTAAATGCAAGGCAGATGTGTGCGGCAGCCCCGGCCGAGGTGCAAGAATTTATCTAGGGCCAGCGAGAGCCTGTGATCTCAGATTTATGGCTTTTTTCCAGATTCATCCTTTTTACAATGATGGGGGCACCTTTCCCACTTGAAGATTTAAGAGGGGGAAGTCTCCAAAAAATTGTTCAAAGGCAGTTTTGGGGGTCTTTTGGGAGAGGGTGAGCTTAAACTACAACCACCCCTTTTCTTTTCTACCTTTTTTCATCTCTTTCTGTCTGTCTCTCTCTCACTGTGTGTGTGTGTGTGTGTGTGTGTGTGTGTGTGTGTGTGTGTGTGTGTGTGTGTGTGTGTGTGTGTGTGTGTGTGTGTGTGTGTGTGTGTCTGGCCTAGTCTGTGTGTGACAGTATCTGTGTGTGAAAATGTTAGCGCATGCATAGATGTGAATGTGTTTGCTAGCACATACAAGCATGTGCTTGTTAGCACGTGTTAACGTACTGCAAGTCTGAATCTTATTCTGAGTTTGTGTGTGTGTGTTTGTTACAATGTGATTATGAGGTGAGTCTAGTGTTTCTAGTGTGAGGTATCTGTGTAGAATAAGGGGGGAGCACTTGGGGTTTGCCTGCTTCTGTATGTGTGTGTGTGTGTATTGTTGGTGTGTGTGTGTGCTAGGACCAGTGGCAAAGGTCACAGCAGGGGTGCTTGGCGCCTCAGGTCCTCCATTCTAACGTGTGTGTGTGTGTGTGTGTGTGTGTGTGTGTGTGTGTGTGTGTGTGTGTGTGTGTGTGTGTGTGTTTGTGCAGAGGTGGCACCAGCACTCCTGGGTCCCAGGCCATGGTGAGAGAGGATGTGTGAAGTTGCTCTGGCGCCCCCCCGTCCCCCCATCCCCCGACTACCGACCCACCACACTCCCACCCCACTCTCCTCGCCCCTTTCGTCTGTAAACATGAAACCAGTAGTGGCTAACTAGAAAGTTATGAGACGCGCATGCTGAGCGGGACAATAAATTAGGGCTTTAAAACCCTGACACACTTTTACACACCACTGGTTTACCTACAACTCAGATAACAAAGCGCTTGAAACGTGTTGCTAATTGCATCACGCTACCATACCAGCTAAGCTAAACACACACCACTTTCCTCATGGGAAAACTTGATCTGATGTTTAATATTCTCAAAGCTGCTCACAGAATCACTGAGTGCTTTAGTGTGAGATTTAGTATGGAGCCAGGTACATAAAAGTTGTTAAATGGTTTTTGGGACTTTTTACCCAAAGCATCTGGAACACAATGTGGTCACTTAGGTTCAAACTGGGCCAAGACGAAGTGATAGCTAAGACAATGCTTAATGTTATGACTTCTATGAATCAGAGAAAAACAAATGAGATGAATCCCAAACCAGAACAATTTGTTTTGATCCAGATCTGAAGTGCCCCTCAGCGTTAAGCTTGCATTAATATCACGCTGGCAAATCACCACACACCCATAGATGCAGCTCTGGCCTATTAACTGAGGTTTATATATTAATTTTGCAAAAATGTTTCAGCTATGAGGTTAATAAACAGGGGCGGACTATACAGGTATTGAGCACTGCAGTTCATACATACTGTAGGTGTGGCCAGTACACCATTTTTTTTTGCATAAAACATGTCATGCAAAGCGTAATACACAATGCGTCTAATACACAGGAAATTATTGTGCTAAACACATATGGCTCAACAACAAGAGATTGATATGGTGTTAAGGCAGGACTCTAAGTAGAATTAATTGATTCATTAGCTGCAGTGGATTAGTGAGTATTAACACAGACCCGATTATTAAGTGATTCTGGAAGCGTTTTTTGCCTTTTTTTCATCTTGCGCCAGTCAGTAACATTAAGCAGACGCCGCTGTTTGCTCATTGACACAACTTTCTCCTGGAAGGATAAACTTTTTGCGGAACTCAAAAAACACAGATAAATTCCCGAAACTTCAGCCCTTGAGAGGTTATGATTTAAATGGAAATCTGCTCAGTCATCTGACAATGCATTCCGTTCTATAACTCCCTTCAAATCATAAAATTACAACTCTGAAGAATGAAGACATGGGCAGACAGAGCCAAAGATGCGAAAAGACTCAAAAAAGGCCCTGACACTAATTGGCTAATATGGATGTTTTGAGTAGAAAGAGACATGCCCTGACGGAAGTCTATCTGACATGTTGACAATTGTTTTTACATCAAATAATTTGATTTGGTGAATAAATAATATATTATTTGCAAAAATAAGATAAAGTAAAAAACCTAATTTCATAGAATGGTATCTACTTGTGCCTAGATATTCTAAGTTGACGAACTGCTGGTTTCAAACATTGTACTCTGTGGCTGTCTGGGTATATGACAAATGAGAAAAGCAGAACAAGGGATTGTGTGTGTGTGTGTGTGTGTGTGTGTGTGTGTGTGTGTGTGTGTGTGTGTGTGTGTGTGTGTGAAAGAGAGAGCGAGACAGAAAGAGAGAGGGAAAGAAAGTCAGAGAGAAAGATACTAAGAGGTTGTGAGAGAGCAAGTGATTGACAAGAGCATGAGTGTAAAATAAAAGGACAGCCAGCATAAGAGTGTAAGAGGACAGCCAGCATAGGCATAGCACAGTGTAAAAGGACAGGAGAGAGAAAAGGTGAGTAGGGAGTCAAAGTGAGTGTGTAGTGTGTATGTGCACTGGGTGGGCTGGTGGCTCCTGAGAATAATGGATCACAGAGTGACGGATCAATGAGCTCAAAGAGATGTAAAGAGCTTGTCAGATCACAGCGCGCTTTAAGGGCTGCCACGCGGGTCGTTCGAGTTCACCAGCGGCTCCCGTCGTGCACGGGGACCGTCAACGGAGCCAAGGCTGTAAAGCCCTCACACGTGAGTTATGGGTCACCTACGCCGCAGACACACTCAAACAAGCCCAGAGCCCCACCTTTACTCTTACACACACACACACACACACACACACACACACACACACACACACACACACACACACACACACAGGATAACGGCATCCAGATACCACCATGGCCACCAGTGAGAGGACAATTGTTTTTATTTGTTTTAGCAGAACCTAATTTATACTTGTGTGACGTCTACATCAACCCACCCTCACTATGGGTCCACACACACACACACACACACACAAACACACACATTCACACACATTCACAAACATACACACAGAGGGCTGTGACCCATCAAGACCTACAGAGAAGTGGAGATTTATGGAGGCCCCCCCACTTGTGAGGCTGCCAGGTGGGCTGTGTAAGTTTGAGCGCTTGATGGTTTGAGCGGCTGATGGGTAGTGGGGGTTGGGGGGCATATTTCAGGGACAGCCTTGTCGCTCAGACCAATGGCCTCCTAGGGTGCCACACCTGACACACCTGAGTGTGAACCCGCTGCTGCCTTCCTGAACCACAACATACACACTCCACCAGTGTTCTCATGAGATGTTCCCAGTGCTCCGCCTTACATCAAACGCCCTGACAGAAAGCCAATGTACTTGGTTCATCTTAGTGTGTGTGTGTGTGTGCTTTGAAGAAGGGCTGATGTACCTGTTCATCAGTGTGTGCATGTCTGCCTGTATGATTTGCGTGTGTTATCCTCAAATCTTACCGACATGCTTTAATCTTGGGGTCAATTTGACCCCAGCTAAATAAACCCTCAGAAAATGATTATAATTCATATTTTTACCCAGTTTTTTTTGTGACAGGTACTTAACAAGAGTGTAATAACCACCATCAAAAGCCCTACAAAACAATCCCCCATCCCTTGGAACCTTGGAACCCTGGCTGGCAATATTGCCCATCCAGTGTCAGCAGCCCAAAGGCTTGCTGTAGCTTCCCCTTTTGACTTATACAGTCCTGCCAAAATGACTTATATGTAATATGTACTTGTGTATGCAATAATGATAATAACAATATGTTCTCATACTATTCAAATAATAATATCCATAATGTGTCAAATATTCATGTATCTTATGTTTCATACAGCTGGGGTCAAACTGACCCCAAGGAACATCAATGTACAAAATATTTGAACAGGACATTGAAAAAATATTATTGTACAAATTTTATGCTAACTCTGTTGTACCCTTCAATTGAGGAAAAGTCATGAAACATGAAGCAAAAAAAAAAAAGTGAACCAAATATTTTATGATGTTAAACGTTGCTTGGGGTCAAATTGACCCCAAGGATAACAGGAGGGTTAAGTGTGTGTGTGTGTGTGTGTGTGTGTGTGTGTGTGTGTGTGTGTGTGTGTGTGTGTGTGTGTGTTCTGAGACAGTCAGGATTTTCTTAGGTAGCCTGCACAATCTCTGGCCAGGGCGAGAGAGATGCTGTGTCATGTGTTGTGTACACTGAAGCCATGGAGTCGTCTCGGCGCCCCAGACACGGGATGTCAGCTCAGGGACCACGGCTGGCTTCAAAAGCCGCGGCGAATGGCGGGAGGAATTCTGTTTATAAAGCAAAAGGTTTATAAGCATCGCCTGGTGGAACGCTCATGTGCAAGATGTGTTTTTGTTAACCAGGGCTGCCGCCGTTTTTTTTCCTCGTAGCCAGTGGCAACCATCGTACTTTTAAGACCATCCTAATGTTCAGTAATTACGTCCAGATTAGTGCCAAGCATAAACATAAAGTCCAGATGCGAAACCTGCTCTATCAAAACTAGAACATTGGGGAAATATTCAAATAATGCAATAAATGTCTTTCTCTCTGTGCTTTCCTCTACAGGAGCGTCTCCAGACAGGCCGAGCTAAAAGAATCTTCCCCGTCTTCATTTTTCACTTGGAGTTGACGACATATGGATGCCATCTCATTGGAGGACGGATTGCTCATTCATGCTTTGCAGAGGAAGCTTTTTGTTTTTGTTTTGTTTTCAGATGCTATTTAAGCACATACAGCATCTGTGAGCAGTGCGAGACCAAGCTGTTTTCGTGCGAGGCAAACACGTTAATGTGTCATGAGCACTTAAGCCAGATAGAGAACCTTGCAGTTTTGGAAGACGAGTTAATTCTCCGTGTCAGCTTTCATGTAACACTCCTGAAAGAATTGACCAGGAGCTATGGTTTCTAGGCAGCATCAGATCTCTGCGATTTAGCACAGGGGGTCCTCTGAGCTTTGGGAATGTGCATACCTGTGTGAACGAGCTGACCAGAAGAACCAGAGCTACACACAAGGGAGACAGGGACCACGCTCAGAAACAAATGTCTTCCGTGGAAAACATGAGTCAAATCCCTTTGATCTGAAACACCATCATCCTTGACCCGGCCAGCACACATACCCACATGTTATGTTTTTTCCTTTGGATTTTCATAGCAGTTATTTAGCAGTTTCTATGATTTTCTAGAACTAATTGTATAACCCATCTTATGAAACGTATCTTAATGCAAAAAAGGGAAGGATGATATAAATCAAATCAACTTTATTTCTATAGCACATTTAAAAATAAATAAAAAAAAATATAGAGGTGGACGGGCTTGGGGCTATGTGAGGGCTGTTTGTGTGTACTGCCTCAGGGTTTGTGATTTATTATCTATGGAAAAAATAAGAGACCACTGCACATTTTTCTGATGTCTTCCTACGGTTGCTGAGTGACATTCCAATGAGTTGACGGTCATATTCAAAATTAAGAGACCACTGTTAATTTGAATATGACAGAATGTCACTCAGCAACCGTAGGATGACATCAGTGTGTGTGTGTGTGTGTGTGTGTCTGTGTGTGTCTGTGTCTATGTTTGTGTCTGTGTTTATGCCTGCCTATGTGTGTATGTGCATGTAGTACATGGGGGTCACTGGAAGAGTGCCCTGCCCCGGTGGTCTCTAGCAATGTCCCACTGAGCGTGGCTTGCCTTTACGAGACCTCAGCCGGGGATGTCCTGCCAGCTTTACTGCGGGCCTGACTACACAAAGTGTGTTTAGGGGAACGTGATCCCCTCCTACTGCCCCCGTTACAGTTAGTAAGCCCTCTGTCAGCAAACACAGTCACCAGCACGGCCTGTGACCCTCACAGCAAAGGTCTGCCTAGTAACAGCCTTGACAGTATATGTAAGCAATACTAAGCATATTAGATATGCGATAAATCTTTATTGTCATTGTATACGATACAACGAAATCCTGCCTCTCCAAATATCATATATATATGATATATATGAATATATATAAGATAAAAAGATATCCACAAACACATTCTCATCCAAGCACATCTCGCACATACACATTCATCTCACACATACGTGTGTATGTTTTTATGATTGTGGATGAGTGTATGATTTTTGTAATATGTTCACAGCTCTGGAGAAGAAGAGCTCTCAGTGCTCTCACATGCTCTCAACTGTGCAGCGGTAGAAGCGAGTCAGGAGAACCTGAGGGAGCCCGTTGTGTTTCAGGGTCCTCAAGAAGAACATCTTCTGCAAGGCTTTTTTAATGGTGTGGGAGACGTTCCGGCTCCAGGTCAGATTCTCCACTATGTGCACTTCCAGGAACTTAAAGCTTGCCACCCTCTCCACCTCCTCCCCATTGTGCTGTGTTTTGTTCCTTCTGAAGTCAATTACTATTTCCCATTTACGTGTGTCTAAATTTGTATTATTTTATATTAATATGGGCTAACACCGACAGAGCCATTCAATTTTATATTCTAAAACTATTTATTTTTATCTAGCTTTCAAAGAATTTCTCCTGGGGTCATGCTGTCATCAAATGTAGTTCATACAAAAAGACAGTTTAAGATTATTATAGTAATACATAACAATATTTACATTCTAATGACTGCTTTCTTCAAATTTAGTAAAGTAATTGAACCATAAATGTGGTATTGTGAACTGAATGGAACTGTGAGTTCCGTTGTGTATCTATCACACATCCCTAGTTGGGTCAAGTGCAGATGAGAATGGAAGGAGTATCAAGTATGGTCGTGAGGGCTTGCCAAGCATACCCCCCTTACTTCCAACCCCCTCACCCCACCCCCGTGGCCCCTCTTGCTGGGGATCAAACAGCCCCAAGCTGGGCCTATTGCAAGGTTTTAGGTGACACACTGCACTTTTCCACCCCCATTCATCCACCCCAAGGCCTTCTTGGACTCCACTGAGGCCAAAGCAAACCATGTCACCCTCCCCTAGCCCCGACACACACACACACACACACACACACACACACACCAGCCTTGGCAGTAGCCAGGAGCTGAGGATCCAGACCTCCTCTTTGTGTTTGCAGACTCACCAGTGACGAGGAAGGCCTCCATTTTGTCCTTGAACGGCTGGAGGTGCTCTTCGAGTGAATTGGCACACACCTTCTGGACGTTCTTCTCACATGCTGGGAAAAGAACAGAGGAATAGGTGCCACGTAAACATGGAGAACTCAAGAAAAAAGGAAAATATAATGAGAGAGATAAAGGGAGAGACAGAGAGAGAGAGAGAGAGAGAGAGAGAGTCAGTGAGTAAGAATTAAGCCAGGGGCATAAGAAGGAGAAAGTACATGAGTGACTGTGAGAGAGGAGAAAGCAGAAGAAGATGGGAGAGAGAGAGGGAAAGAAAGAGAGGGGGGTGAACAGGAGAGTGACAGAGAGAAGGATACGTGTTGTGCTCGGTATGCTGTGTGGACTGTTTGCTTTTACACTGCTGGCCTCATCACACTGATGGAGTCACAACCAAATGCCAACGCTATGCATTAACCAAGGGCATATGAGTGCACTGCACACATAAGCTTCCCACCCAACAGCAACACGTTCATAATTGACTCCAAAAGAGATGGATGTGGGGGTGTACGTGTGGGGAGGAAAGCGCATAAGGAAAGAGAAGTGTGTGAATCTCTCCAAAAACATCCCAAAACAGATGTCTATTAAAGCCTCTGAAAGAAAGCTGGCAGATGCTTTAAATGAGCTTGGGTCGAATTCAAAATGTAACAGGAGAAACGCTTTTCATTATCAGAACAAAGTTTTGCCGGGGAAAAGGTTTTTTTTTTTTTACCGGAATCTGTGGTGGCAAAAACCTTTGAAAAAAGCAAAAGCAAAGCGCTCTTTAAAACAAATTACATACAGACCTCGGTAACGGGAAAAGTCCATAGAGTAATAGAGAATCTACCTGCTCTAACCAATAGAGATGACTCATGCTGCTCTGGTGACAGCACACACTTGTGGGAAAGCACATCAGCTCTTGGAGTTTGGCTGCCCAGTCTTTGACTTTGAATCTAATATTTTTTCATATTAATAGAACCCAATTAGTATACATTAGCATTACCAGGAGTATTTAAAGTCCCTTTCTCACTTACATTTTCTTGAGAAACTATGTGTTACTACTTTAAAGAGTGTGCGTGTGTGTGTGTGTGTGTGTGTGTGTGTGTGTGTGTGTGTGTGTGTGTGTGTGTGTGTGTGTGTGTGTGTGTTTGGCTCCCTGGTATGCCTAACGCATGATGCTTGGCCCTCACAGTAAACCTGGGTATCCGGCCACCATATGGTGGAGGTGGGCTTGACCCTTCAAGCCTCTCTGGAGCTGTTGTTTATTGTGTTTGTTTTCTTGAGGCGGCTTTGTAGCCCTGCCAAACAATCTAGCTCACAAAACAAACCAAAATGAGTGGAGGAAGAAGAAAGAGAAAAAAAAACCTTCCACTTTGGCCAAGTCTGTGTGACTCCTGTGCTGATGTATACAGAATAGTGTGAATAACCTCCGTACATTTTTTCCAGTCACCTGTTAATCATTACTGGCCCACAGTAAATTTCTCCATCAAGTCATAATCACATCTCTTTTAATGGGACCACTGGCTGATTGGAGGGGATCATTAAGTCACACTGGCTGTCTGATTTCTCACTGGGAAGCTTGAGGTTAAAGGATATTCCAGTAAAAATGTATCTGGCCAAATAGGAGGAAAGGAAAGAAGGAGAGGAGAAACGTATTCCTTTGGATGTGTGTGTGTGTGTGTGTGTGTGTGTGTGTGTGTGTGTGTGTGTGTGTTTGGGGGTTGGGCAGTATTAATGTTCCATTTACAACCGTTAACCCTACGGTATGGTGAGTGACTGTTGTCAAACCAGATTAGTCCCAGAGAATTCCTCTGACATCAGTGGCACTGAAATAAGTGACCTGTTAAATAACGTTCCTAAACCAAGCCACAGTACTTCTGACAATCCTCTTTGACAAGCACCCAGACCAGGGTCCAGAGTCCTGACCAGAGGGTCCTGTTACCTAATCTGTGTGATGCAATAAAACATTCAAACAAAATAATGAAAGAAACACAAAGAAAACCAAAACTGGATGACACAAATAGAAAATGTTGTGTTCAACAAAAAAAAAAATTCAGATCAACTGCCTATCAGCATAAGTGTGGGAAATTGAAAGATCTATAGATATCTAGATGGCCAACAAGCACTCTGGATTCACATGCTATTCATAACCTCAAACACTGGGAGGATATTTGCCACTCTAACACACAATTATTTACAATGATCTGACATGATCAGGGCAACCATCCGTGGTTTGAGTTCTCCCTCTTGCACGCTTGATGTGGTATAAAGAGTTGCTGTGGATGGCAATGTTTACAAATGATTTTAGTCAGCAAATGTGAAGGATAAACTCTTTAATTAGGACTGAGCGACAGGTGCTGTATGACAGCAATACACAGGGTTTAGACATATGTAAATATATCTGTCTGCGGCAGCCCTGGTCAAAACATACCCTGGAGTTGGAGACACAGCAATGACTAATGCTTGTATTGCCTGCTTTTTCGAGACACCCACTTATGACCGGGTTCCCCCCCTGAGTACCACCAAACTCTTGAATTTCCAGGAGACTAATTGCTAAATGCGGTCCAGACAGTGCGGACCAAGAGACAGAAAGCTCGGCAGACAACAGCAGTTGTGCCAAAACAAAGTCAGCCCCACACTGATTGAAAAGCATTGTCTCTCAACGATGCAGTACAAACCACAGAGCGGCAACAATGACAAGCACAGAGGGATCGTTCTGAGGCGAGGGGTAGCAGTTCACTGAAAAGGGGTGTATACAACCCATGAAACTTTGCATGATTTTACATATCGTTACGCAGATGAGTTGTCTAATTAGTAAATCATAAAGATGCAGACTTGTGTGTGGTGTCATACTGTATAAGGTGGGGTTAGTTTTACTGTGCTGATGTGTTTGGGCCCAGTGGAAAGTCTATATGCAATAAATACTGAACCAAATTATAAACACAACATGTTATGTTTCTTTGTCCAAAGCGAATGAAATAACTTCATTTTGTGAGTGAAGTTTGTGTAAGGAAATCAGTTATGAATAAGACACACACAATTTATTGGAACCAATTGGTTACAGATATTAGTTTAAACAGAGAAGAGTTTGAGAGAAATACATTTTTGAGCATGGAGAAATTTCTCAATCTATTATTACAAATTAAGGCAACATTGGGCCATTTCATGTTACACGAATATTGTTGTTCTGTGTTTGAATGAGAATAAAACAGTGAACAAGGGTGCTTGATTCCTCCATATTGCATATGGTGTCCTGGTTGAACATCACAGCCACTTCCCCAGGGTCCAATATCCCCCAAGCACCTTCTCCATCTCTAAAGCAAGCAACTCTACTGCTAAGTGCATAATTACATTGCACTGAATAATGTCATGCTGCTTTCAAATTGAGCGACTAGTAGTAATCGGGTCCTGTCTGCCCACAAACCTGTATCGGCTTACCAGTGGGCACACTGCCTGAAGGGGCGGTTACCGCCTCAGAAACAAAACTCCAAGAGCGAAGCCACTTGCCTAGACAGATGTCTAATTCCAGCACCTATTGGGTCCACATCAAGTCCTGATCCATTTCATTCATCGCACAAGACATCTAGTAATCAGAGCACTGATTCCCAATGAAGACCTTGAAGTGCTTAGTAAGGATATAAGATCCAACGAGTGTTTAGTTAAAGCGGTTAGTGACAAAGCAAAAATCTCCCTATATATCTTCCCATCTCTGTATTCACTGTGCCAAGGTACTGTAGGGGTGCTTTGCCAACATGAAAATATAGTTCTGATTATGTATCTGCTTTGAAAATTGTTGTGCCATTTCTAAGTCATTTCTAACTGGTGTAACCCACGTCCCGTGGGTCATTGAACGCACAGAGAAGACAAAGGTATGTATACTCTCATCTCACTCTGGGGTAGACGGGACATAAGCTAATTTGCAAAACATTGTTGTGTTCCATACACATATACATTTATATATATATATGTGTTGAGTCACATATATATATATGTGACTCAACATCACGTCATATAGGTACAATAATGGCACATGTATTACACCTATATGACGGATGTTGAGTCACTGGGACATAAGCTAATTTGCTTGGCTGATATTGGCATTTTGCTGCTGTGGTAGTCTATTCCTCATCCTTCTTTGTTCTTTGTCCCTGCCTTTTCTCAAGTTCATGGGGGGACCTATGTACTGTGGCACAGAGGAGACAGCCCATAATCCAAGACACAACAAGAGCCGGTAGCCTGGGCTACGCCTGATTAAATTCACATGGGCAAAAGCAGAAGCGTTGTCACTGTTGGGTGTTGTGTTGACTAAGTGTGGAGGGGAGCAGACTTGTATATCAATGTAAATCACAAAGTGAATAGTCTTATACAACACTTTTTGTGTATGTGTGTGTGTGTGTGTTATTGTGTTTAACGCCCCTGAGTTGTTTCGGCTCAGTTTCAGTGAGGTCAACGTGAATTGGAGACAGGGCTTTAATGACAAAGCCTTACACACATGCAATTACTCAGTGAGGAGTGAGAAGGAAAAAAATGACCACAGCAACAAAACAACTCTCTGACCATTTCACTACATCAAGGCAAAGAGAGGAGTTAACTGTGGGAATGTTATTATAGACCCCAAAAATGCTTGCCTGATTACTTTGTAAAAAAAAATCCCAGCCCTTGTAAAAGGTCTTAAGCCATACTTTACCATTCTGAATAACTACATCTTCATTAAGGTGCAATTAATCAAGAAGGAGGGGGGAGGGGTACCGTTGAAATGTTCTATCGTGAGCACTTCCAGATAAGGAGATGGGCAGGAATTCAGGGATGTCTTGGAGGAGCCAGGGAAGTGTTAGCCAGACTCCAGCAAGTCTGCCCTGGCTCTTCAGGGAGATGCATCCATGGGCAACTGGGCATGAGGCGGGCGGCCTGGCATCCCGAAGCCTTGCATCACATGAGAACATAATGGGGGAGGGGGCATGTGTGTGTGTGTGTGTGTGTGAGTTGGGGGGTTGGGGTTGGGGGGGGGTGATTTTTGTTTTGGGTGCGGTAGAGGGGTTGTTGGCAAACATGCCTCAAACATGGCTCTTTGATGTCATCTGTGGCCCCCACTCCATGTCGCAGAGAGCGACCACTTCAACAGGGCCCACCAGTAAATCTGACAATGTGGAGACAATGGCACATTGTAATGGAGGGCTCAGATGAGGAAAAGATATTTTGAAACTCAATCTGCAGAAGCATAAACCAGGCTCCTGTACCAATGTAAAACAGAAACGATAATCATTTCTCTTTTATGCGCTTCTCAGCGATAAAAGCATGTGAAAATAAAAACATGTTGCCTCTACCAACACACACACACACACACACACACACACACACACACACACACACACACACACACACACACACACACTCCACACTCGTCTATGTGAGTGCTTAAACTTAATGTTTTGGAAAATCTTTCCCAGCCCGAGGTCTCCAGCCAGAGGCAGGTCGAGCTTGTGCGTCGTCTGCGTCCTGGCAGCCCAGGGTTATTTATACCTCGGCGAGGCCCACTTCCATCAGCGCAAAGCCCAGGAATTCTACTGATAATCCACAATTATACACAACCTCCGTGGCCCGACGGGCTCCAGGATAAATCCCTGCTATTATCCAAGTCCGAGCCAGCCCGGGGGAGCTCTTGAGTAAAGGTAAGTCCCATTCGCGCTGATAAATCCTCTCCTATCGTGTCCTAAAAACCCAGCAAACATTAAGACATCGCCAGTCACAGCACTGGTGCTGACAGCCTTGTTTCAGCCATGGGAAATATGTCCCCGAAGAGGGTATGTTCTGGCTTTATGAGGAGAGCTGAAGAGCCTTGTGGTGAAGTTGTGTAAAACCGGGATTAGCCTACACCACACACTTTTTGATGCACTGGTTATGGTGTCAAGATAGCGCAGCCGACTGCAATTGCTTGTGTGATAAAAACTACATTTACACAGTCCCTGAAGTATAATCAGTTAAAGCCCTGAATGGGACAATTAAAAGGTTAAGGCTTTATCCATCATGATGACACATACATGCCATCAATGGTTTGTCATAATAAATATTTATCTTAGTGAAAACAGACAAACATTGAATCAACCCTATTGTTCTTAAAAATACAGTCAGATCTTAGGCTCAATTGTCTCTCCTGAGATACCCTTACAAACATACTCCTTTCGAAAACCACATGTTTACAAGCAGCTATACAACACAGTGTAAGTCACAGTTACCAGTTGTTAATCTCCACCCTGATAGAAACAAATACTGAACAATCTGTCCTGTACATTGCTAATCTCATGGAAGTATTTGAGTCTAAGGGATTAATCCTTTGGCCTGGCTGCCCCTCTCCCATGCTCCCTGCATACAGCAGCACGCCCCTGAAGCAGTGTGCAATGCCTGGGCCTGAGTCCTCTATCGTAAAACATCCCTCAAGCTAAAATCCTCACTTGGTGCTGACATTAAAGGGCCATTTAAAGCGAAGACACTGTCTGATTTGCCATGATGATGAATGTCTCACCAGACTCGAGTCTTCTGTGAAACACTAAACTCATCTGGGCAGCAAATGGCCTCTGACTGTTCATTTTTATTTGATACTATTTCATTCAGTAGCACCCCTGCCTTGCTGTCCCAACGCATTACTGGGTAGCCTCACTGAGGCCTAGCTGGCCTCCCTGGTTCTAGTGAAAAGCATGAACAAATACATGATAGAAGGCATTTGTACTGATGACATGGGTGCAATACTGCAATACTACTCTAAATAATTACGCACAGGGTAAACTTACTGAGTGAGTTTTGAGTGGGATTTAAAATTAGTGAGACACTCTCCAACGTGACTGCAAAACACATCTGGGATGCTCATCAGCAGCAGCTGTGAGAATTCATCTGTGGCATTCCTACTTGCTCCTTATGTGGGAGTGCAGGCTAAAAATAAATATACTTGAAGATTCATGCTATTTCTACACTGACACGTTCTCTTTCGTGGGATTTCATTAGGTGATCAGCATTACCGTTTAAGTACTCTTAACAATGTGATCTGACCAGTGGGCTAATAGCATTCTGTATCAGCCATGGTCTCAGTCCATAAACACATTGACTTCTGAAAGTGAGGTGTGCTGTGAGCACACTACCCCACAAAACAGGAAGACAGATCAAATACAGATCATATTTCTGTCTCATTGAGAGGTGGAGAGGGCAGCCAGGCTGTCTGGGGGCAGATCTGTCCCTGTCCAGTTCAACTAAGCAATCAGTGGCCCCTTCCTCCCAACCTACCACCCTTGCTACAGTTGAGCCCCTATCACATTCAATACAGACCAATTAAGCAAAGGGCCGAGTACAGATCCCAGGGGAACACCACACAGTCCTTGATATGGAACATGCAGTGCTGCTAAAATCCTTTACTGAGAAACAGAGTGGTTAATATTGAGTAGAGTTCTGTGTAGTTTTATTTCACATCCGTAAATCAGAAACATCACCACCATTTTTTATGAGAAATTCTAGGAACTAACAAAGAGTGCAATCTCATGTTAGCGTGAGTTACTTTGACTTATGTGACCAGAATGGAAATATTTCTAATTAAAACCAGTTGTGTTCTATGGGGATGTGGGTTATAATGGCGGAGCATAAATATTTATTCCTACCGGCTGGAGGTACGAATAAAAAAAGAGGCATAGGTGGACCTTCCTGAGCAATGAGAATTCTCCCTTACAATTCCCTGCCAATACCCTGAGGACTTTGAGGCGAGACTTTAAGAGTTTTTTTTTTGGAAATACTAAGCCCCTTATGTTACATTTATTGTC
Organism: Alosa alosa; assembly: GCF_017589495.1. NCBI lineage: Eukaryota > Metazoa > Chordata > Actinopteri > Clupeiformes > Clupeidae > Alosa > Alosa alosa. The sequence continues at coordinate 29,723,485 of NC_063207.1, forward strand.
TTAAACTCCTCCATTTTTCCTAATAAATGACTGACAGCTTGAGGTGGGGCTCGAGACTCCTTTGTAGACCCCTTTGTTTTTTCCCCCTCAGGTCACTGTGGATCAGGCTTTAACAGCAATCTACTAAAGTGAGGGGAGAGGAGAGAGCATATCTAATTGCTTTCATATGTTGGATTATTGGTTGATTTAAATAATCACAGACACGAGGGGGCTGGAGGGCATCGCCTTTCACCCCTGGGTGACCCAGAGGAGGCGCGCTGCGTGGGGAAGCCTCGACCCTATGGGCCAGACGCACATCACATTAAATATAAAACCCCTACCTACCTCTGTTCGCCTTTCTCTATGAAATTCTCATCTACTACAAGTTTTACTACGGTCTTTGGTCCTTTGACCATAACAAAAGCAGGCAGCCAGTAGTTTCCATTAAATGTGGAACCAGTGTGCATTGGCTTTTACCTGTCTATCAGGGTAGATGATGGATGAAATTGAGTTATATAATGGGCATTAGAACAGAGGTTAGTATCAGAGGTTTCTCATTTGGGTAACACTTTCTATGAACCCAGTGTTTATAAAGCATTATAAACACGTTCATAAATGCTTATAAACCATTCATAAAGCCTCATAGTCATTTACATTAGCATATGTAACTATTTATTCATACTCATGACTATGTTCATAAAGTATTTTGATTTTACTGTATAAGCCTTTACAGCTTAAAGTGTCTCAATGCATTATAAAGCTTTTTTGTAATGATTGCCATTATCAAGAGATCAAAGAAGCTTTATAATGCATTGTGACACTTCAAGCAGTAAAGGCCTATATAGTAACATTATAATGATTTATGAACGCAGTCATGAATATGTATAATATACTAATTACAATAGTTTTGTGACTTTATGAATGGTTTATAACCATTTGTGAATGTATTTTTTAATGCTTCATGAATACTGGTTACCCTTATGTTCAGGTAAGGACAGATATTTCACACATATCATGAAACATCCTTTGAGCAAAAACAGACCGTTTATGAGGACTTTCGACAAAAAGTAGCATAAGTGTCTGTACCTGTGAGGTCTCTCTTGAGCTTCCTGATATCCTTAAAGAGGTCTTCAAACTTGACCTGCGCAGCTAAGAAGACATCCTGAGGCTCAGGTAAAGGGAAGACACTTTTATCTGTACCAGCATCCTGATATACCAACAGAGAAAAAAAAACACAAAGAGGTTGTTTGAGACTTTTATGCATTTGACCCATGTGTAATTAAATGTGTCATTAATGTAAAGAAATATCACAACTTACCTTATCCATATTACGCAGATAGTATGACACCACATAATCCACCAAGCTAATGCGACTATCCTAGCAGGAGAAATGATTACATTTATTATAAGGGTTATGTTGGTATATTGTTGCCCAAGAACATGGTTGCTATAACAAAGTAAAACATTTATCAGCCAATCAGTCAAGCAATGAGTCCAAGTAACAAAAGTATTCAACATCACTTATTTGTAGGAATGATTTTATCAGCTGGGGTGGTACAAACTTTATGACTGAATGATGTCATTGGTGAACATAACAGGAATGAACAAAAATAAGAAGAATAGAATAGATTTGATCAGTACCCTGCTCTTCACATCCTTCAGCTTAGGTAAGATCTCCAGGCCAAAGCCATCAGCTTGCCCTCTTGTCCTGTTTCCTCCATTCATGTAGTTCCCAAAGGCCAACACCAACCCCATTACATCCTTTAAGCTGTCACGCTCTAGAAGACCCTACACACATCGGCACACACACACAGCACACACACACACACACAGGCAGGCACACACAGGCAGGCACACACATACACACACAAGAAAAACATGTCTAAGCTAGGGCTGAAATCTCATGGCTCAGGACCAGATATTTAACAGGGAAATTAAACATCACTGCCAGAAACCTGGCTATTGGCCACTCTCTGAGTTTAACAGAGGGCACCACACATCTCACACTGATACTGGATAAACACTGATCAGACCCTAATGACAAACCAGGATGGGTGACTGGTGTGCCCAGAGGTACCATTTTCTAAAGTTTCAGTAATTCTCTGCATGTGTTATTTACTTAGGAGGATGGCAAGATTACCTACTGCCAAAGACATTCAAATGAATGTCTGTATTATGGATGGTTGCAAATCCAGCACTTTCTGGTGAAACTGCTGCCATAACTCTTTAGTCTGAGGTCCTTGCACGGTTTACTGAGGGGATTTTTTCACCTTGCACACAGTGGAAACAATCTCAACTTTGCGATGGATGGAGGAGATCCCGTCCAGGAAGACTGACTGGAATATGATGCAGTGTGCCCTTCCAGAAAAGTCTGGGATCTGGGAGAGCTCATAGAGGAACCTGTGAAAGGGCAGAAGCACAAAATGACGACAACTCCAAAAAAGTTCAATCTTCATTTGTCTGTTTTCACTGAAGCGTGACCTTCAGAGTTGACTCAACCTGAAAAATCCAGGAAAGCAGCCCTACGTTCCTTACCTAGTATATCATAAACCCTTGCTTCAAACAGATGCCCAATTTTTAAACACAATAATTAGTTAGAGGAAGCTGTTGCTCTCTCCTGTCTATTGTGTCCAGTATGGGAAGTTGAGGGACTAGAGGTTCTTGCTGCATTAATAAGCTGTAAATCTGGGCTACATTATGGCCCAGATCAAAGACAGGCCGTCACCACGGCGAACAGACAGTGACATCAACACATAAACGGTACCATGATAGAGCGGAAGAGTGATTCCTCTGTGCGGGGGTATGTGTGGGTAGGGGGAGTGTGTGTGTGTGTGTATGTGTGTGTGTGTGTGTGTGTTTGGGGGGGGGTTTGGGGGGGCATGAAGCTGCTATGAACTGAAACTCGGGTGAGTCATACATAGACATCCCATAATGACATGGCCTTCTCCCCGCCACATGTAAATCATTTGGTGAATCTATGAGAATGCAGTCAATCAGTGCCTGAGTGACTGGGTGCATGGCGGGCAGTACTGGGGGAAATATGCCGCTGATACCCACAGCGTTAACAGCTAGAAAACAAGCGTGTGGGAGCGGACCCTTGAGCTGTCTAGTATGTGTTTAACACAGCTTACAAAATGTCAGCACCTGCATTGTAAAGTTAAATTTATTTTCATGGGGGGAATAAATGAATAGAAGGGCCCGTGAAACAGATTTGCACAGCTGTTTATAGACTATATGACATCCAAGGTGATTTGGCAGCAGAGATGGGTGATGCTGTAGTACGGTTTTGGAGACAGTGTCCTGCAATGTAAAAGTGTTGTTCCTGATGCCCAGTTTCAGTTCTTTTAACATTTTACTGTAGTACATTCTCCTGCATATTTGCATTAGAGTGCAGTTATTTGTGGGGATGAGCTTCAGTTAGGGGTAGGAGTGTATCTCACTGTTCAGGTTTGTCTAAGAGTTTGACTTCATCCTCCTTGGAGCTCTCGTAGTGCTTCTTGACCTTCTCCAGCTCGTCACTGGTGGCTCTCTGCAATGAGGGTGAAGTTGATTAAACAATGAGAGAGAAATCTGACAGTGAAGAGGTTAATAGATGCTTCAGGATAAACAGTTCCAATTACAATTCCAGAACGCGCAAAAACAAACAGAGAGAATTCCAAAGAGAAAATATTGACTGCCATCACAGAATAAAATAGAGAAAGAAACAATAACACATCTTGTATTTCTCGTGGAGATCCAAACACTCACATTTTCATATAAAGCCTCGATGGTCTCCAAGTCCACCACCGAGTTGTCGACAGTCAAAACAGCTGGAATGTTAAATGAGTTTATTAGACACATTCTCACATAAAAGAGAACAATATTTTCAGCACGCATATTGTCTTCATTAAGCATCCACACATTTGGAAGGAAAGCCTTTTCCTCTGCTAACTCACAGGAGGTTAAACACATGCAGTCATGCCATTTCCTGTACTTTCAGTTTCAAACTAAACATTGACAGTTTTTTTTCTCAACGCAGCCATACACACTATAAAGAAGCTGTCAATTGAGGAATGCCTCTTAATAGAACATACTGGATAGCAGCCTAACTGTAAACGTTTACTAGTTCTGCTCCCACCCTGTGAAACCAAACAAAAAGACAAAAAACACACAGAGATATCTAATCCTCTGTTTCTTCACGAAAAAGCTCATACCGGTATGTGTTTAGTGTGTGGTGTTAGCGGTCAGTGGCTAAAACAAGGAGGTGGGGGATGGGAGAGAGAGGTGCCAGAGAGGCCAGGCTGGTGTCAGGGCAGGCCCAGGCATGGTGGCTCTCCTCTTGGGGAGACATGCAGGGAACTAAGCCTCTTTGCCATGGGTCACGGGAGACAACCTGTAACCGCTTAACCTCCGAGACCTGCGCGGGGGAACCACCACAGCTCCCAGTAATGATGTCTGCCTCATAGAGAGAGAGAGAGAGAGAGAGAGAGAGAGAAATACGATGTGCCTGTGTGCATGTGTGTGTGTGTGTGTGAGAGAGAGAGAAACACGCACAACCAAGACACACGCACATCCCAAATAGACAGAGATGTAGAGAGCAAAAGAGAGAGAGAGAGAGAGAAGCTGAGTGTAGGCAGAGACAACATATTGTCACTCTGTGTACCCTCACAGAAAGAGACAGACATGGAAGAGGAATCTGAGCTATTCTCTGGGTTAGCGGAGTTGTGTCATCGCACCTACGCTGTTTCCTCAGCAGTCATGGCTTTGGCGCACAGAACAACTCGGCTACCGGCCTTCCAATTCCACACTGCCCACGTATGCAGCCAGACCCGACCCGGCCACAATCCCGACATTCCGACATTCTGCCACACATCTCAACAAACTTCCAAAAAGTCAAACATTCCAATTACGGTATGGGAGAGCTGGACTCTGCTGCGCTGTCAGAGGGGAGCTTTGGTTACAGTGGATTTGAACACCCACCCACTGCGAGGCTCTCAACCGCTTACTGAGTCACTGTGGTGGGCAGGGGGGTAGATGGATGGATGGGTGGTGCTGGTGGGGAGGGGTGGTGCTGGTGTCGGATGTGGGAGTACTGGAATTGCTTGGGCAGTTTAGGGGGTCCGGATATTTCTCCACACCCGAAGATCAAAGCCCCTGGGCTGCCCCCTCTCCCCTGCGTCTAACCCCCCAAACACACACACACACACACACACACACACACACACACACACACACACACACACACACACACACACACACACACAGCCTTCATCTCTCACTGGTCACGCTGATGAATATGTGTGGTGTGTGTAATGTGTTGCAGTGTGTGGTAAATTAGCATGTTGATGCAAGTGATGCGTGTGGTGTATTAGTGTGTGATGCGTTGGTGTGTTATAGAGTTGTGTTTGTGGCGAGTAGTGTGGTGTGTGTGGCGAGCTTCTGTGTTGGTACATGTGCTGTGCGTGATGTGTGTGTGTGTGTGTGTATGGTGTGTTAGTGGGTGTTGGTGCGTGTGGTGTGTGAGCCGCCCTTCCACGCCCCATGGCCCTGGAGGTCTCCCCCATCAGGCTGTCTCCTCATCAGGCTCCTGTGATCGCCTCATATCTCTCTCATCCTACCCCGCCCCACCCCACCCAACCCCACCCCACCCCTCGCCCCCGGCCCCAGACCCCCTCTCAGAGCTGGGTGGAGGGTAACTGGAGCCCCCCTGTGCTGCTCTGGTTCCCACTGGCTGTAATTACATTACATGTCCCATGTCCTTTTAATTTGCCAACAAAGGGCAGGCTAAGCAGGTACAGGGCTGAAGGGGGGCTTGTGTGTGTGTGTGTGCTGTGCGTGTGTGTGTGTGTGTGTGTGAGTGTGTGTGTGAGTGTGTTGGTGAGTGTGTGTGTGTGAGCACATTTGAGTGTGTGTATGTGTGTGTGTAAGAGTGTGTATATGTGTGTGTGTGTGAGCATGTGTGTGTGTGTGTGTGTGTGTGTGTGTGTGTGTGTGTGTGTGTGTGTGTGTGTGTGTGCTTGTGTTCGTGTGTGTTTGTGTGTGGGTGTGGAGGTATGTGTGTTTGTTACGGTCATTAAGCGTCAGCATGGCATTGTCACATTTATACACTCCGCCTCACCTCCACCTTCCATTAAGGCTGAAGGAAGTCACCACACGCTGGGCTTGGAGCAGGCCTTTTTATTGATTGTGTGTGTGTGTGTGTGTGTGTGTGTGTGTGTGTGTGTGTGTGTGTGCGTGCATGTATGTGTGTGTGTGTGTGTGTGTTGGGTGGGGGTGAGTGCTGTGCGTGGGGGGGGGGGGGGGCTCTCTGGTTCGAGACCAAAATAGAGAGAAATGGAGAGAGAGAGAGAAAGAGAGAAGAAGAGAATGGGATTTAAGTCACTTGACTACCCATGTATTTGTGTGTGGAGGTGTGTGTGTGTATTTAGGTGTATCTGTGTGAGTGTGTGTGGATGTGTTTTATGTGGGACTGTGCAGTGTCTGCTTACTGTGAAAGTGGATTTATACGCGCTCAGATCATTAGCAGGGTGTCGCTGCCATTAGGCTTTGCAGCGACCATCCCCGGCAACAATAAACAGATCCACCGCCACGAGAGCCAAGTGCACCGCGTGCCCAGACAACCCGGCGCTCACCACAACAGCGGTCGCTGCCACGGCGACCACAACGACCCGGAAAACCGCCGCTCCACTCCGCCGATTCAGAGGGAAAATCTTCCCCCTCCGTCGTCTCAAACCTTAGACGGGCGGCGCGCACAGGAATTCTAACAAGACTAGGAAATGTCTAAATGTCGGAATGGCTAATGACATTCCAATGTGGAGCCAGGGCCTCAGAAAAGGGCTGAAAAAAAGCCTCTGCTGACGCTGTTTCCGCTGCCTGTCTTCCTGCAGTGAGGGAATAGCGGCAAAGACAAATTCATAACATAAAAACGTTGACTGCCCCAACCCTTTCCTTCCCTCTAAAAATAGGCAAGCAACATCTGCATCTTATCAGGCGTGTGTGTGAGTCCAGTGAATATAGGCGAAAAATATAGCTGCTTAATTAAACGAACGAGTACTGTGAGAGATAGACAGAGCCAGGGAGAAGAGTAACATTAGCTTGCCTTGGCAGAGAGAGAGAGAGAGGGGAGGTTGGGTAAAGAAGGTTCTCACCTTGTTGGATGTCCTTCATCTCCAAGTGCAGACTCGATATGAGAATCCCCACTGTCTGGGACCTCTTCCCGTCCAACAACTTGACAATCTAGAGGACAGAAAATGGAGAATTCTGTCAGGAACAGCTGAACTCACTGTCTACTATCTATATTACTGTCTACTATCTATATTAGTGACTGTAGGATCCGTAGTAGCCCAGCCATATTACTGACACACACACAGTTCCGTGCCATGTGTATGATTGCCATGTGCCCCCAAACACAGCACTGAGGCTATTGGCTACCATGGCCCTCTTTCAGAGGTGGAAAGTAACGAAATACATTTACTCACGTTACTGTATTGAGTAGTTTTTCTGTGTATTTTGTATTTTGTAAGTAGTTTATAAAATCGGTATTTTAAATTTTACTTGATTACATTTTGAGTGAAGTATTGTACTTCGCTACATCAAAAATCCCATCCATTACTTGAGTAAATAAAAAAAGTTAAGACTAATGAAAACAGAAAGGGAGAGAAAAAAAAATCGCGCCCTAAACCACTAGCCTAGTGATAATGATCAGCATATAGCCTACAACTAATGAATCAAGATGGCGCCATGCAGTCTTTCTGAAATTGATGGAGATGGAGCTGGATCACGAGATGCATCAGATTAGCCTAACCTATGAAAGTGTATTTTCCGCTATTCCAGTGGGTTGTCTCAGTTCGTTTTAGCACCAATGATAGATAGATAGATAGATAGATAGATACTTTATTGATCCTCAAGGGGAAATTCAAGATTGATTGCGGGCGATATTCAAGCAAACACCATGGGATTTCGTGTTTTGACGTTTGTGCTCACCTTTCTTTGGAAAGAAGTTTATTAGCAGTTGTTTCCCCTCATTTTGATGTCTCTCTTTTTCCTGTTTTGGCCTTTGTTTTTAGTAACTTGACTTGGCTTTCTTGGAGAAAGACATTGCACCAGCAGCAAAACAATTAGCGGTCCACTACTAGCGATGCTCAACTAAATAAATAAAAGATATGAATCGTGCAGGCGGACTAAACCATTAGCTCTTTAGCAAGGGAGAGTGAGAGTGACCTTAGACAGTTTTCACTATGTTTTGTTTACAAAATCCAGTCAGTCAAACTTTACATTTCGTCTGACATTCATTTTGACATTTCATTTGGAAGTTAAAATATTCAGGTAAAATAAATATATGGTGGAAATAAGTATTGAACGCTTAATTTTTTTTCTTCAGTAATTAGCCTAAACTTCCAGTGAGTCTATTCGAAATTTTCACCACACATTATATTAACACACATAAAAAATCCAAACATTAGAGTTTTGTGTATTAAAGTGGAATGACACAGGAAAAAAGTATTGAAGGTGCCTACTAAGATTTTTCTTCAACACTCTGTGGAAAAGCCTCTGTATGTAAAGACAGCTTCAAGACATTTTCCTGTATGACAAAACGTATTAGTTGCAGTATCAGGTGTGATTTTGGCCCATTGTTCTAAACAGATTCCAGGGGTCCCTCTTGTGAATCCTGATCTTTAGTTACTTCCAGAACTGTTTAATTGAATTTAATTGAATTGGCTGCCTTCAAGTCTTTCTGGAGCTTTCTCCGAGTGGTCCTTGGCTCTTGGAATTGACTATCCTTCTGACTCCCTGGTCAGAAATATTGCGAGGAGATCCTGTGCAAGGCCGGTTGATGATGCAGTGATGTTTCGTCCACTTGCAGATAATGGCTCCCATGCTGCTTACTGGAAGATTCTGAAGTTTTGAAATGCATCTGTAACCAGTTTCATTGATATGTTTTGCAACAATAAGGTTGCAAAGGTCTTGGGAGAGCTTTTTGCTTTTATCCATCATGAAATGTTTCTTGTGTGACACCTTTGTAATGAAAAACCTTTTTATAGCCCATCAATATGTAGGCTACTAACCAAGCTTATATTAATTTGCACAAATAGAAAGGATAACTACTCTCTAACTACTCGTTCCTTCCCTTTCCTTGCCTTAGTGCTTTTTCTTAGCGTGTTCAATACTTTTTCCCTGTGTCCCACTTCATTACACATGACTACTTATGGAGTTGTTTGGATTTTTTATGTGTGGGTTACCGGAGTTATTACTAATGCCTGGTGAAAATGTTGTGCCCCCTGTATTCCACTTTTCAAGGGCCCTCTCCTTCCCACTTTCCCCCCCAGTTCGACGCCCTTTAATCTGCTGAACCTTCTGCTCGTTTCCAAATATAAAAAAAACTCTGCAACTCAACATTGGCCTGCCTGCCTCAGCTGCTTGTGAGGGGCTTTTCAGTTGTGCTGGATTACTGTTCACTGCAAAGCGACCCAAGGATGAGTGCAACTAACTTTGAAAATCAACTACTGCTCAAACTTAAAGAAGAACTCCGGTGATTTTTCACATAGATCTCCATTTCTCAACGTCCTTATCAGGCAAGTACCTCCACTCGGCGGCCATATTGCAACCCTTTTTGGGCACTTATCGTGCATCTATTTCGGCAGAAATGCGTGTGCGTAAGGCTTCACGACACCAATCTTGCTCCAGCAGCGAGATCACAACAGATGATTGACACGATGTCTTCACAGCACACCACATGATTGGCTCAATGTATTCACAACACACCACATGATTGGCTCAATGTATTTACATGTCGACGTTTTGCCGTGGAAGGGTTGTGATATGTGTAGACAACTGCCATATTGGCGTTACAAACTAACCACATGCATTACTATGGAGGATTTTTTGAGTGCTGTATCTCCTCATTAGAAAGTCTCAGGTAAAACTGGTTG